>NC_000072.6:16320000-16545000 GCF_000001635.26 Mus musculus | reverse complement strand
TTTGTAATTAGGCCAGCCTTTGTGAGTAAGGCAAACCAAAAGAAAGCATGCTCAGAGTAAATACAAGGGTCTGCCAGTCTGTCTTTCCCATGTCCTGCTGTCTTCCCCTGCACTTTTCTTGTAGTTAGATTCAGTGTCAAATAATGTAAGCTTAAAATCATACTTTATCCACTTCCCCTTCCTGGGTAATGGTGTACTAATTACTCCACCCACCTACCCTTTATTCATCTACTCATTCATATTCCTATCCATTTATCTGTTATCTGAGATACAAAGTTACCTGTCTGAATTCATCAGAAATTTTTACATTAAACTTATTTTTTCCTAGCTATTATTTTGCATTTAATTTTTAAAAGTGCAGAATGGTATTCACTGTTTTCTCTTATGTATATAATGCTAGGATATTAATATAACTTATTTTTGATGTATACATTACTGAAAAAATAGATAAATATGCCTAGACTATACAACTACTATAAAATTGTATGTTTACAAAATATTCATTAATTAGTTTAATTTTAAGTTGGTTGAGATATTTTTAAAACGTTTCCAGTATTTCTTGATGTAATTTTGTAGTGAATAAAAAGGAACCGAGAAAACGCTTGAAACGCAAGTGTGTTTCTATGATGTTATTTGTTGTTGTGACATTTTTGAGATTGAAAGTTGAACTCTGAATTCCAGTAAGTCAAATAATGTTTATTGGTCTATGCTTTTTGTGGGAAAAATAGTCATGCCAAGTGGCTTAACTTCCTTTAAGATGTAAATTCACACACACACACACACACACACACACACACACACACACACACACACACACACACAGGTATTATACATACTTTTAAATGAAACCAAATACCAGGCATTAGAAACCTCCTTTTAAATGATTTGTCAGAGTAGTCCAACTAATTCTCCGACCAGTATAAGCTATGGATGCTGCCCTTGTATACTTTTCAAGGGTTTAGGGTAGAACTCTATTGCTGAAGACTCTGAAAATGGCACTCACATGACAATCAAATATCTAGTTGGATCCAGGTTCCTCTCAACAGAAGGGAAATTGTGTCTGGTAACTGAAACCTGGTCTCTTTGGGTAAGTGAGGTCATGAACCCTAAAAAATAATCTACTACAACTACATCTCTAGACCATTAGGATTCCTTGTTCCTCTCTTAATTTTATCTTTATACCCACAGGTAAGCATAGCTACAATCTTTCATCAAACAAGCCTTTCTTACGGCAAATCGAGGCTACAGAAAACCGCAAATGGACACAATGCAGTGATCAACAAATCATGGGAAGCCTGAAGCAAATAGATGCATCTATGTTCTCATTCCTGCATCAATGACTCAGGAAACATCACATAATAGAGGGTATAATAGGGGCTGGAGAGACGGCTCAGTGGTTAAGAGCACCGACTACTCCTTCAGAGGTCCTGAGTTTATTCCCAGCAACCACATGGTGGCTCACAACCATCTGTAATGGGGTCTGGTGCACTCTTCTGGTGTGTCTGAAGAAAGCAATAGTGGTATACTTATATATACAAAATAAATAAATCTTTAAAAAAAGAATAAAAGATCTTTAAAAAGAAAAAAGGAGAGGGTATAATGATTATAAGAGTCAGAATAGCAGGAAATCTGCTGTAACACCATCTCTCTTAGAAATGGATGCATGAACAAGACACAGTAGCAAAAGAAATATTAGTGTCAAAGGAGAATTTTTTTGTAGAGTCCCAGTATTAGACAAAAAAATATATTGACAACTATTGACTTCTGAGAGAATGATAGTTTCTCCCAGGATTTGCCCTTTAATTGGTTGTCTAATACACAGTGGTAATCTCTGATACCTTAGTCACACAAACAGCAAAAAGAGACTCAACAGGTTCCATCTATCTATCTATCTATCTATCTATCTATCTATCTATCTATCTATCTATCTGTCTGTCTGTCTGTCTGTCTGTCTATCCATCCGTCCGTCTGTGTCTGTCTGTCTGTCTATCTATCTATCTATCTATCTATCTATCTATCTATCTATCTATCTATCATATATATGTACATATGATATATATAATGATATATATATATAAATAATTTGGCTCTCTCTCTCTCTCTCTCTATATATATATATATATATATATATATATATATATATATATATATCATCTATATATCATCTATCTGAAACACACACGTACACACATCACCATAATAATAAAAGAAAAAGACATTCTCAAATTCCGAGTTTGGGAAATGGGTACTAGAGAGAATAGCTACATGGGTACAGAGTAAGTAAAGGAAGAAGGGAAGTGATTTAGTTCTCTTTCAGTTAAAAACACTGAATAATAATTATTGTTGAAAATGTGTTATGTGAGATTTGTCTAAGAACTCCCTACTCACTCAATTTCATTTTTATGTGGGTATGATTGATTCAAATATATATATATATTTATATATATATTTGATATTATATATTTATATATATATATATATATATATATATATATATATATATAATCAAGAAGAGTAAATTTGCTCAGTTTTTTGATGATGACTTTTAGAATAATATTACCATCTGAAAGTCCAAAGTCACAAGACTAAATCTTTGTAAACAAAGGAAGAAATAAGTATCCTTTTAATGAGTGTTAAATTTTAGGTTAGGCTATCATTTTTATAACAAATAGTTGCAATAGAGAAGGTGATTCAGAGGGATGCTTCTCACTACTGATTTTGAGATAGGGGGTTGCTTGACTCACCACTATCAACACTACCATGTGTTCTGCAACAAATATATTTTACATTTTTATTTGATTTATGCTATATACCTGGATTCACATTAGAGTAATTTTCCATACATGATTTTCAAACATTTCCTGCTCAGTTTTGTCATTTGTACTTTCCAATGCAAGGCTGACATTGTTACTTTGCACTACAGTTTCAAGTGTATCTTTCATTGCAATTAATGTGAAGTGTGATTTTAACCAATGTCTTCTTGAAATATTTCCCTTATCGGTGTTTATCAGATAGCCATAGGATTGCTAAATTCTATTTGAAAGAAATCTTTCTAGAAATTATTATACAAGTTATTAGCCCCAAACCTAGGAAACACATGAAACTCAAGAAGAATGAAGACTGAAGTGTGGACACTATGCCCCTCCTTAGAATTGGGAACAAAACACCCATGGAAGGAGTTACAAAGACAAAGTTTGGAGCTGAGATGAAAGGATGGACCATGTAGAGACTGCCATATCCAGGGATCCACCCCATAATCAGCATCCAAACACTGACACCATTGCATATACTAGCAAGATTTTATCGAAAGGACCCAGATATAGCTGTCTCTTGTGAGACTATGCCGGGGCCTAGCAAACACAGAAGTGGATGCTCACAGTCAGCTAATGGATGGATCACAGGGCTCCCAATGGAGGAGCTAGAGAAAGTACCCAAGGAGCTAAAGGGATCTGCAACCCTATAGGTGGAACAACATTATGAACTAACCAGTACCCCGGAGCTCTTGACTCTAGCTGCATATGTATCAAAAGATGGCCTAGTCGGCCATCACTGGAAAGAGAGGCCCATTGGACATGCAAACTTTATATGCCCCAGAACAGGGGAACGCCAGGGCCAAAAAGGGGGAGTGGGTGGGTAGGGGAGTGGGGGTGGGTGGGTATGGGGGACTTTTGGTATAGCATTGGAAATGCAAATGAGCTAAATACCTAATAAAAAATGGAAAAAAAAACAAAAAAAATAAAATAAAAAGAATGAAATAAGAAGAATTTTCAACATACATTTGCCTGTAAGCATGCTTGGCTTAATTTGCTCATGGATAGTGTTGCTATGGATCTAGATAAATAGGGTTTTAGGGTTAGAGTTAGGATTATGATTAGGGTTATAGGTTATGGCTAAGGTTAGGATTAGGGTTGGGGTTAACTCAGACTCTCACAGTGCTTCTAATGGAGGGCTAATAACCATCAACTGTTCATAGACTTCTAGGTATGGTGCTAATGCCTAGACATGGCTTCAGAACTCATCTGCTTGGTATTCATAAGACTAAGTGAGACCCTAAATGCAGTTAGAAGGAAGCATACCTAGCGATGGGACTTGGGTTCATGCCTGCCTTGTTACCTTCACCCTAGTGATCCAGGGAATGTACAAACCACCTAAAAAACTACTCTTATTCTTGCAAAGTACCAGTGGAAATATATAACCAGCAAAGTTCAACACATAATGATGCTTTATTGAGGTAGATTTTATTATGGGAGTATAGTGAATGAAGAATGTAGAAACAATGTGTGTTTACAGAATCTTATAAAATGACTATAAGATGTTTATAAAAATGTCACGATAATATCATAATTTAGCTGTTTTATTTCTTATAATACATAGAGATAAAATACATTGCACTTTACTACATATCTTTGTACTTGATTTTTACTTCACCATCTAGAAATTACTTTGTTGTCAATAGAAATACTAACTTTGGGTATATATTCTTATAAAGGGAGCATTATGCTAAAGAAGATATAGCTCCTATTGAATAGACTCCTAAATAAAATACTCATTTCACTATGATGGTTATGTATTTCAATTCTATAACCTTTATCTAATACTCTATTATAAGGGTATTAGTAATCTGCCTTTATAGTATGTATTCATATACTCATTTTTAGACATATATATACATATATGTGTATATATATATAACATAGAATGTCATATTTATGATCATAGAATTTAAGTTTAGGAAATAATACCTTTAAATGTAGTTAAACTTTTGGAGAAAAATTGGAATACGTATTTGACTATAATAACTGGCATAAATTGAAAAGGAAATATAGAGAGATGCTTATTTATGTCATAGAAAATATAGAATATTATTAATTTCTAATTTGTCTATGATTTTTCCATCATGGCAGAAAATACTTCCATTATATAGCCTGTTTGAGGACCTCAATGGATCTCTAAATGCAACACTTGAGGATTCTTAGAATAGAAGCTTTCTTTTGAAGTCTGTGCATCACTTAGTAGCTGTGTGGCCTGAGATCTGGGGATGGCAATATCTGGTTCACAACTTTGTGGCTGAAGACTTAGACAAAACATTTTGTACCCAATGCAGTGGCTGGCTCATAAATATACACACATTATTTTCACTTGACAGAGGTCCTTAAGAAGAAAGCATGGGAAATTTAGGGATATAAACCCAAAGCACAGAAACTGGGATCTTCAAACTCTACCAGTTCAAGAAGCAGTGTCAGTTTCACATCTTTTCCTCAAAACATCTGAATACTAATTAGCATGTTTTGAATATGTGCAGACGTTTTCCAGTATACTTTCTGCCTCATTGATATGTACTAGTTTTAAAAATGATCCTTAATGTTCCATACACTTAATCTGGTTCTGTTGTTATACACATACAAAATATTTTAAAAATAGACATGGAATACAGAATAAACACACATTCACACGTAGCCATACAAACCTGTCTCACCACTACTGATAAGCAGGAAAACAAGACCAGAAGAAAATATCAATAAGGTCATCTTCCAGGATAGTGGATGTTAGTGTGTAGAATTATGAAGGAGGGAAGTTGCTAAGGTTGAAGTTTCAGGTTTTAACATTTAGAAATCTTTGTATTTCAGATTTCCACACAAGTGCATTACACACACACACACACACACACACACACACACACTTAATACATTCACTTGAGGCATTCAATTATATATGTTCAGATGGTTATTTTGCATATCAGAATCTCTCACTGAAGCAAAATGTGCTCAACCATCTCTACTTTATGTATCTCAAAGACACTGGTGTCAGTCATCAACATTTTGTCTTAAATGAAATAAGAAGAACAGCATGCTAAATTGACAGGCATGAGTAACCATTCTCTTAAGCATGTGACTCTTAGGGTGATAAACACTTGCACATTGGATGGCTGGAGTCGGTGTTTCCTGGAACTGCATTTCTGATGTGTAGATTGTCATAGACCAGGTACATAGAAACAGACATAGAAACATTCCCTCTAGAATGTCAATAAAAATAATTTCTGGCTAATATTAAGCGATAAGAAACAGCTTAAAAAACAGTCTTCCACGATGTAAATATGCATCACAGGATTTTTTTTTTAGTTGCTGGAAATAAGTTTGTCGTCGTTCTCAATTTCTGTGTTAACTTTTAGAACACACAAATGCATATGCAAATACTGAGTTTGACAAATATCCACCAAAGAATTCTTTGTTCATTAGACTAAATGTATTTGAAATAATGTAAGCTTTAAAAAATGCCTAAAAGATGTCAGGTTAACAATATAAGTAATCACAAAATTAAGGAGGATTTAACAATATCGCGCTATTATCATTTATTACAAAGGCTGCTAGAGAGTCATAGAGAAACAAATTCGCAGGATACACTTGGGAAACAAACACTGGAATTTAATAGGTATTTTTCAAAACTTATATTGTTTGTTCATACTTTTAAAAAATAACTAAAGAATTACTATAAAGATGCATTCTGCCTATGAAAATGTACAAAACCAGGAATGTTCAAATTAATACTAATGAGGTAAACTGTATGCCTATTTCACTTCACAATAGTTGCACATATTTTAAATGGCTCAATTAAAGTTTATTCAGACTAGATAATTGGTCCAGTGTGGAGAATAATGTCAGCATTAGATATTAAATGAAATTTTTTCTGGAAAGGTTTTCTTCCAGAAAGATGAGATATATTCAGAGGTATATAAATAAGTAAAAATATATTTTAACTTTCTCTTTATAAATATTTTTTCTGAATTATGAAGTCTGATACATTGATACATTGATACTCATTTCTTTCCATTCTTGTATTTAAGAATCATTCATTCACTTCTCATTTCTGTGCAAACTTATTTAACTTTGTACACACTGATATTTTTTATGAATTTTCAAACCCAAAGTTTCAACTTACATATATATATATATATATATATATATATATATATGTATATATATATATATATATATATATGAATTTTTGCATCTATAGAAAAAAGTTATGGGCCCAATGATAGGAAATCTAGTAGGTGCATATTTACATAAAGCAACATATTTATTACTAAAACATTTCACATACACACATATGTAACTCATGAGGTTTCTTCAAAAGCTATAGTTAGATTGATATTAAGAAATGCATTTGCCTATAAATTTTGAGAATTGTTCTATATTTGAAATGTTAGATTGATGCAACTTATAAGAGTAAGTGTGACTATTATATCCATAAGACCTCATGCATTTTTTACACTAAAAACAATATAAAGAATAGCTAAAGAAATAATCTTAAATATAAAGACTGATTTGTTTTTAGTATCCATTACTTAATCTTACTCTAGAGCAAATATCAGAAAAGATACATCTGTACACGTAGCTGTGACTTATTTGATGCTTGCTCATTGAGACTTGCATGCATTCTTTCTCTTAAAGTCTAGAAGTTTCTCAAATCTACAATAAGGCAGAAGCAGAAAGAATTGGTCACTGTTTGTCCTACTTATGGAGCCAGTAATTGTCTTAGCGGTCATAAATGGAATACTGCTAGACTTCCTGGGAAGGGGACCTACTATTTTATTTTCACCCTTGTTCACTTTGATTCTCTAGGGGCTGCTGATGGCCAAAGTGCGTATTTCTCTGGGCTTTGTCCCCACTGTTACAGCACAGACCATCCACTGTCAATTGCCAGGCCACGTGTCATAGAAACGCATCCTGCGCTTGAGGTCACTCTCCAGCCTCTCGCTTCTCTTTCTGTGCATCAGCTCTCTTAGCTTGTTGTTGCTCAGGTGCTAAAGCACAGGCTGAATGAAGCTCCTTTGCCAACCTCTTTGCCTTGGCAACTACAAAAGGAGCCAGCAACATTTGCTGCACTGCTTCTTCTTTAAAAAAAGGAAAAAAAAAGAATGAAGAAAAGTAAGAAACAATTTAAGCCAGCTCCTGAAAGAGAAATGCAAGAGTCGAAAGAACTTGCAGATACACACACAGGAATGTGTTAAATTTTGCCCCGATAACAATGGTTTTCAAAGCATTGTTAAATCTGCACGAAAATTCACTCAGGAGATATTTGCATGCTTAATAATTACTAACTTAACCATACTAAGAAAGACAATACAATTTTCTTTCAGAAGGTTCGAATTTCCAAAGAAAATTCTGAGGAAGATTTGTCATCCTAAGATATCTGAATGCACGCGATAGCTACTGTAAAACAATAGCACTTTTTATCTGCTGCTCAGAGTATCAGAGATCAAGCATGCAAAAGGTTCCGTTAACTAGCATAATATACAAAAAAAGAGCAAGCTAAAAATAAAAATAGATATTTTAGATCATTTTTCATATAGTAGAATAAAAGCATACATTGCAAATCAACCTAGTGGGGTCATGATAACACCATCTTTATTGTTGTCGTTGACAGTAAATGTAGTCTATATTAATTTTATCGCCTATGTATTCACTGAGCTTTTATGGCCTCAGAAAACTTAATTTTGATAGAACCATAAAGGTCTGTTGCATGTTGCACTGTGTATATATTTATGAATATAGCTGACTCTTAGACACATGTAGCTCATTACTCTTGACTGGGATGGCTTATGAGTATTGACGTTGTCAATTTTTAACTCATTACTCATCACTGCTTACTGAGAGTGCTAATAGCATATTGCCATGGCATTGGTGTCTGCTGTAATGTAAATCCTGACATCGCTAGCTTCCGCTACTAATCTGCCTCATTCAGTTCATGTCAAGATGATACATCAAAATGTCACCTTAGCTTTAAATATATCTCTATTTTCACAACATTACAATTAAATTTTTTGTTTAGAATCTAGATATTTTTTTTAAATAGGAGAAACTGAGCCATATTGATGTATTCAAAGCAATTGCCGGTATAAAATATCCCCTCCAAAAATTAAGCATAAAAGTAATAGTTCTAAATGAAAAATAACTTACTAGAGAATTAACTTTAAATCTAAAATTTGGACCATTTAATAATTAAAGGTTTATGTGTCCTTAAAAATGAATTAAACTCATTTAAAAGGTAATTTTACAGTGTGGCACTGTTTGAAGTCCAAGTATTTTAGAGCTACCAATCCTGAGTAGTGCTACACATGCTGACTTCTACTTCAGATTAAACTCATTGACAGTTAGTTTTCTTCTGTTTATTTTGTTTTTAATATCTCTTACCTCCAACTTGATGCATTTGTGCATATAAATTTCTTTATGTCTCCTATACATTTTACAAGGTCCTTTAAGATAATTTTTCATATTCTAGGTGCTTCAGTTTAAGTAATGCTACAAAAGTGTATTTTTACTTAAAGTTATTATATCATTTGCTTCTTTTTTCTTCAACTTAGAAAATGACCAGTCCAATGCTGTGCTAGAAAATTATTTAAGGTGGTGATGCAATATTCTCTCTTTTTCTCATGTTACAAATCACATTTCATCCTTCTACCCTATGTGAGCATCCATCAGTGTCCCTTTAATTCCTATTGATTCAAACATTTCTTATATTTTCCTAAAAGTTCTCAACAGACACTGAATTTCAGTCTTAAAACCAATGAATACATAGGATACCATTTCCTTAGAATTAGAGTAACTTAAAGAAAGAATTGGAATCATAAACTGGGCCTCAGAACTACTTGAAAGTAACAAAATACTTTGAAGGCAATTGCTAAAATACGTTGTCATTCACATGACTGTGTATGTAAGGAAGGCCAACTGACATACATGTACAGGGGGCACATGTTTAATAGCTGAATTTATCAGGACAATAGGAAGAAAATATCTAAGTCATCTAGAAAGGAAATGTGCATTAATATTTGGATTTATGAAAGAAAATTATCAAGATGAGTGAACTATTAGTACAAAGCAATTCCTATATTTGGATATATAGGAATTGGATATAAGTGTGTGTGTGTGTGTATAAAATCCCCTTTTTTATATAAGAGAGAGGTTTTAAGGTAGAACTCGGAATTTAGTAGTTAAATATTTTTGCTATTTAGTTTGAGATTCACACTAGACATTGACACTATTACTGAGGACATGTGCTTGCAGACAGGATTCTAGTGTGCCTGTCCTCTGAGAGGCTCTACCAACAGCTGACTGAGACAGATGCAGGTGCTCACAGCCAAGCACTGGACTGAGGTCGGGGACCCCTATGGAACAGTTAGGGGAAGGATTGAAGGAGCTGAAGGGGATGGAGACTCCATAGGAAGACCAACAGTGTTAACTAATCTGGATCTCTGGAAGCTTCCAAAGACTAAGTCACTAACCATAAAAAAGGAGCACACACAGTCTGGTTGGAGGGCCCCTGGCACATATGTGGCAGAGGGTGCCTTGTCTAGCCTGAGTGGGAGACAACGTGTCTAATCCTGGAGATCCCCAGGGAAGAGAGATGCTGGCAGGGAGTGAGTTGGATAGGCAAGAACCCTCTCAGAAGCAAAGCCAAGGGGGGATGGTTTGAAGAACTCAGGGAGGGGGAACAGGGAAAGGGGACAATATTTGGAATGTAAATAAATAAAATAATTTAATAAAAAATAAAAAAAATCTAAGGAAAATATTTCTGCTATTCTCTGTAAATGTAAATGTAAATGCTAAACCCTTTCTTTCACTTTTTTTATGTTTTAAGAGGGTGTCATTGTACAACCTCATTGACCTGGAACTTATTATACAGCATGTTTGGCCTTGAACTTAAAGTGATCCTCCTGCCTCTGCCTCTGCCTCTGCCTCCTCTGCCTCTGCCTCTGCCTCTGCCTCTGCCTCTGCCTCTGCCTCTGCCTCTGCCTCTGCCTCTGCCTCTGCCTCTGCCTCTGCCTCTGCCTCTGCCTCTGCCTCTGCCTCTGCCTCTGCCTCTGCCTCTGCCTCTGCCTCCGATGTATAGGAATTACAAGCTTGAACCACCATACCATAACATTTTTTTCTCTGTCCCTGTCCCTGTCTCTGCCTCTTTCTAAAGTTTGATTTTGGGTAACAGGACCTCACATGATAGTTCAAACTGGCAATCACTGTCAATCAGCCTCCTGAATACTGGAGTTTCAGCCCACATTCTGCCATGCTAGGCTCCCCTGTGGTTTTCAAGACATTAGCTCTATTACCTGATTCTTACTGTCTTGGTGTTCGTGGGTCAACTCCTCCTAATGTCTTTTAATTTTCGATCATCAATTATCACTGTACTGTTCCCGAACTATCAATATAAAAGCTCAAAATGACAAAAAGTTTTTGTTATAATGGCTCCTAATTTTTCAGACAATTTTCTTACCAGAAGGACAAAGTCCACACATTCTAACACCTTAGTCCTTCCTTTACGCCCTGTCCACTTTCTCAAGCCCCACAGGAGACTTTCTTTCCTTTTAGCATAGAGGCAACCTGAAATGCTATGAAATTAATTTGATGATAATTGAAATACTTTTATAAATTCTAAAGAATTATAGTTTTATCTGTTTATTACTGAAGTTTCTTACTGAAGGTTACATTTTTGCTGTGGTGGTTTCCTACAACCCAAACTATCTTTTTGTAGATAGCATTAGACTAATCTCAACTAGTTATGTCTTTACAGGGAAAATCCTAGGCAGAAAGAACTCTGCCCATTTAATATTCCTCTAATCCTCCATGGCTCTCATTTTCTTCGAATTAAGGTCTATGAATAATGATAGGATCTCGCCAGGTTTGCTCTGCCTCTTGCTTTGTATATGAGGTCATTACCTTCTGTCTTCTATTCATGATCAAGAAAAAAAAATAATCAAACAATATGTAGACACTACAGTTGCTCCTAGCTTCACTGTGAGAATCTGAGATGTGCATGGTGACCTAAAGGCCACTTGTTGAGTAGGCTAAGCACCTTTGACAAAAGCTGTTGAGACTGAGCTTTAGAAAGCAGCATAACTTTATTTTAGCTGCCACTACATGTACACAGGGAAATTGACACTCAAATAGATGTCTTTGTTTCACTGATTCAAATGTAACATGTTATACTCACCAATGTAGCTACTTTGTGGCCCTTTCTCCTTTTACGTTTTAAGACAATAGTTATCAGTAAAATATTTCTGTTGAAATAGCTTATAATATATGAAAATAAATTTGATATACACCATTTCCAGTAAGTTATATTTAAAGTTAAAGATGGGGAGATACTTGATTGCCAATTTAAATTAAAACTATATTTTTTTAAACTATTCTGAACTAGGTGATAATTACTCTACTCTATCCCTGTTATGGAGGTTGTAACACTTTGGAAATACTCTAAATGTTAGTCCATATACCAAGTGGCATGCTGTTAGTAAATGTTACCTACTCACTTCTGGTCATTAGTTCTAGAAAGATCCTACAGATTGCATATTGATTGTGAAGATACTGGGAAAACCAACTTGTAAAGAATGTTGATACTTTTGTTTTTCAGACCAGTATAAAATATTTCTGCGATTTTGTCCTATGAATTTATGAAGTGAAACTTTCCTCTCAGGTTATATTTCTGACAGTGGTCAAGTAATGTCTTGATGTACTCAATATTAAAACTATGTAAATATGATGCACAATTGGAGCATTATACTATTGCCATATTCTCCTCAGTCATTAAAATCAATAGTCAGAGATGACTAGGTTGACGATATCAAGAATCCAATGTTAGCCAAGAATTTATCATGAACATTTGTCCATCTAAAATTATTAGGGTCTTTAGATAAGAATTTAAGTGAAGAATTAAAACAAAAGATAACTCAAAACAAAAATCTAGCAGTCGGATAGAGAAATGGCTCAGTGGATCAGAGGACATATTGCCTATTTGGATGACCTGAGTCAGATTCTCAACACTCTCACCAGGCAAATCACCGACAACTGTAACTCCAGCCTTAGGGACCAGCATGCCTCTGGCCTTCATGATCACACACGCTGATGTGTACAGATTCACACACAGATGGTTAAATAAAATAAACCTTTTCAAAAATCTAAATCTGACTCACATATTAATATAATAATAGAAGAGAGATACTCGTGTAGATCCCTAAATACACTACCCTTACTACAGATGTGGTGACTGTTTCTTTCTACATTTGTAGTCACAGTAGCAGGTAATTATCACACTCAGAGATAGACATCCTAAAGTCTACTTCAATGCAAATAATCATGTATACTTAGTTTGTATCCAATAAATTTGATAAGGAATTTCTTTGACTTCCCATTTTGGAGGATCTAGCCAACAAGAAGAAGCATCATGAAATGGATGAAAACATTAAGTACAACATAGTTAATAAAAATATTCTTGTAAAACCTCTCTAACATATTCTTGAGCGGCTGTTTTCCATTTGAGGACTCGTGCACAGTTTTGTTTATTTATTTATTGTTTCTCTAGTCTGTTCTCGGGTCAAACAGCACTCTCTGCGGTGATGCAGTCTAAGCTGCTCATCGTTGCTCATCACGTGGGTGCGTGAAGTACTCTAATGGCAATGGGGAGATTTTAGCACAAGAAAATTCAGCAAAAGGTTTCACAGGCAAGTGTAATGAGGTTTGCACTGCAAAGACATACGTTTATCTTTTATTTAGAATGACAAAATCTTAAACATATCCTTCAGTGCTGTCTCTTCCTTCCTGGCAGATACACTGTATATCAGTAATCTGGACACCAAGTTATTTAAAGCTATTATTTAGTACCATAATAAGTAGTAATTTCAATACAAGGTAAAATCACCACATTGTCTTGTTTACTACTGATGTTAATTTTAAGCTGACGTTCAATGCTCCCCCCAAAAGGCAGCCTATGATTTGTTATCATTAAACTGTCAACTCTCCCTTGAGATAGAAATAGATTCACACTACACTTTTTTTTTTACAGCATATCACTTTATTTTCTATCAGTCAAAAAAAAAAATTCCAGAATCATTTTAATTGTGTCTGTGCTATTTTTCTATTAACTGTTTCATGCATTTCCCTGGCCTTTTAATTGCAGTTTAATAGTGGTCATTAACACATTAAGGGGTGTTAGAAGAACATTTGAAGTCCTCTTGACTTCTACCAAAGTTGACACTTCAATGCTAGAGTAATTTCAGCTATTCATTTATTTAATAGTGACCTATGCAAATGTGGAACCATGTCATTTTACAAATTGACTGTAATAATTAACTAGAAAGGCAGAGTAAAATGAAACAGGTTATAATTAGAATATAACTAACTGCTACAGTATTACGTCAGCTAGAATAAAACAATCTCAAATGATTAAATTGGTTTCAATTATTAAGAATCAGTTTAATGTACCCACTGTTCTGATTTTTACATTTCTCTCTTTTGTGTGCATTGGATGTCACTTCATACAATTTATGTATTTTATTCATCTTGGTAAAACAGGCATTACAGAAGTTTAATTAAGTAGTAAAAGACCTCACATTATTCTGCTGAATTCTAAATTACTTATAGAAAGTAGTCAGGGAGCATACTACATACTACTCAGGCTCATTTCAATTAGCTGTGTCTATTAAGCTTCCAACATTCTTCTTACACAGTAAATACATGTAGTATGTCACTGGCCATCAGGTTGCATATTTTAATCACATAAGTATCACAATTCTCCCAAATGGCTCTTGGATACATCTTTACCTGTATCACTTTCCCTAAATGACAACTTAGACAAACTTTCTGTGACTTGTATCCTTTGGAGACTACTTGTCCATGAATATGCAATTTTAGCCAAAAGACAAAGCTCCAGACTCAGACATGACTTGGATCTGGCTTAGTATTCTGATCTCTTTTTGTTGAAATTCTTACAACTTTTGATCAATGATGCCAGGACTTTCATTTATGCTGGGCCCTACAAGTCATATAGCTGATCCTACTTTAAATACCAGCTGTAGGGATCTGTTTACATGTTCTTTTCATTTAGCATATGAATAGGTTCAACACTCAGTAACTTTTACTTTAGAAAATTCTTCCATGACTGAAGGAGGCCATTAAGCCCACCAGCTGAATCAAATGACAGCTTCAAATGTTAGAGCCCATGATATAGCAAACGCAAAGACTCTATTTTAATTAACATATTTGTGTTATTGTAATAATTTGTTTTTTGGTTTTCACATTATAATAAAATATCTAGTGCTGCGGACATAGCTCACTAGTACTTGCCTAGCATGTCGGAGGCCCTGGGTTCAGTCTTTAATACCACAAAAAACAAAAAGATGAAAAACTATATATGAAATATACACCGATAGTGTTATAATCCAACAAAAAATGGAAATATATTAAGATTTTTACCATATGGAGATCTGAGACATGGGTAAAATAATCTTTACCAGGTAATACATATTTCCAACTTCTGTAATATCCATATGTTATGGAATATATAAAATTAGATATGGACATTTATAGGTGAAATGTACTTATTTAGTGTAGATGGCCATTGGTGGCTTCAACTATTGGTTATTTTTACGTAAATGTGTGCTTCTCCAATATTATTTTATTTTGATGTTGTAGTAAAATCCCATCTTCATTTCACTTCCCCTTCCACCTCAGCCTTCCAAGCCTTCTCACATATGCTTCATCACTCTCTTTCACATCCATGGCCTCTTTTTACATTGATTGTTATTACAGACAGACATACAGACACACACACACACACACACACATACACACTCCTAGTTACTACCTATTCAGTGTATATTATGTCATTTTATGTATCTTTTGAAAACTGACCACTTGGTCTTAGATGACCACTTGGTGGGCTTTTCCCTGGGGAGACAGTTTCTCTTGCTCTCAGTAGTCCATACTTACCCATAGTTCTTTGCATAGTGTTAATGACTGTGAGCTTTCCCTTTTCATGTTACTGTGTCTGTTGTTGTTATTCTTGTTCGGTTCATGCTTACACTTTTTTTTTTAATACATAATGCATATACACTCTTCTATGAAGGAATATATTTGATATGATGGTTCTCTCTTCTGTCTTCATTTCTTATTGATCCTGATTGCTTTAGCACCTTATTTGGTAATTTTGCCAAGGTGCAGAACTTTCTGTATCATTACTATATAGAATAGTAGTCTAAATTGAGAATTCTCAATGAACCAAGATTGCAGGTCATATGGTGTGTGTGTGTGTGTGTGTGTGTGTGTGTGTGTGTGTGTGTGTGTGTGTGATAGAGAGAGAGAGATTTGTTTATTGGCATAGGAGATCTTTAAGATAGCATTCGGCTTTGTAGCACATTGGTATATCATTTAGCTGTAGTCAGCAATTTGGGAAGATCTCATTAACCCTCTAAGAGTGACCAAATACAGGAAAAGTCTCTGTTCCTCTTTGAATTCGGGGTTTCTGCTCATAAGAGAAGATTACGAATAAACAATCTGAGAAGTTTAAGAATTTTCCAAATGTTCAAATTTTCTATTTTCAGGAGAATACAGAAATCCAGTATTATGTCCAAGAAATGGTAATCTAAGGCTGGGATAGTCTATGGAATAGCTTTACTACCAAAAATATGGTAGAGCCAACTAGACAGAATGAAAGCTGAGTAGAAACCAGAACAGCATGCTGTTGTTGTTTAGTACTCCCAGAGATTATAATGTCTTTGTAAGATTCCCAGGTATGAAGCTACAAGACTTTCAAATTAAATTGATTCTTCGGTCATGAATCTAAAGAATAAATTTACTTCTCTTTATAGTGTTTAGAGACCAAAATCTTATCTACCCTGTCCATGCAAATAATTGTATCAATACAGCTGTGAAATAACAATGCTTTTCCTCCAGCACTCAAGAAACAAGCAAAAGGAATTCAGCTGAAAGAGTATTCTGACTAATGATATTCCTTATCTGTGTAGACTGAAGATTAAGTAAGACTATATTATACTTAGGGCATTAGGAGGTCAAATGAGTAAAAAGACAAAATATGTAATCTTAAAAGAATAGCAATAATTTTTATGAAACTACTTAGAATTTGAAAGAACGCCCTGAGCTTTAAAATCACTTCTATTTTTTCCAAATGAAATTAGAGTTCTTTATTCTAATGTAATTGTAATTAATATTGTGTAGTTGTAATAATGTAATTATTATTAATTACATTTTCCAAATGTAATTAAAATCCATTGCTTGGAACAAAGGCAATCAGTGGGTTTCATTATCTGTATTTCTAAAAGAAACAATTAATATGGCAGGTTTCAGTTACATAGCACAAATATCCAGATACTCTGGGTCTCAGGACTATAATTCCTATACCTGGAGCAGAGTAAACCGATGTAATACATGCACATTTGATTTTAGAAAGCAATTTTCAAAGTTCTGTCTCTAATGCGTTTATAATTTAGTTGGTTATAAAAAACACCATTCATTTCGATTCATTTCTATATTTATGTATGACATCCTGAATGACACATATTTAACTTTCCAGAATCATATATATCACAATATATCACAAACAGCATCATTAACATTTCAAATAGGGGTTACTTCTGTATTCATGAGTTAAACTTTAATAGTAGATTAAATGTAATTGCAAGTGCATACGTGTAATAATGTTACAGAGTTGTCAATTAAATGTTATTAATGGGAGGTTACATTTTCTGTGAGTTCAGAGACAATGTCAAATTTCAAATTCCAAGGTTTATACTAATATCACCCATGTAATTTATTCTTTCTAAAAATCTTGGTTTATTCAGCAGTAAAATGGGCTGAACAGTCTCATTTATTCTAAATGAACGAAAAGGTTAAGGATTCCTTCGAAGATTAATAGAAACATGTAAAAGATTAGAACTTAGAATTGATGATAGAACAGTTCCCTTTCATTTTCTTTTCCATAAAAGCTGATATAATAAATTGGGTCACAATAAGAAATTAGATAAATTCATAAAGCTCATAGAGAAGTCTATCAGTTTTTTGTTTAATTGCTGGGTGTTATTTAAGAAAATTTTCCTATCTTATGTCTTTCAAGAATACTTCATTAACCTGTCAGTCTCCTCTCTCTCTCTCTCTCTCTCTCTCTCTCTCTCTCTCTCTCTCTCTCTTTCTTCTCTCTTTCTCTTCTTGTATGTGTGTGGGGAGGGGGAATATATGCATGTGTATGTATGTGCATGACTATGTGTGTGACTGTGTGTTTGTATGACTATATATGTGTATATGTGAGTGTGTGTGTGTGAGAGAGAGATAGATTTGTGAGTGATGCATGCATGATGAGTGTTGAGCTGCTCACACCTATATGCATGTATGTATAGGTTGCAGCAAGACATCAAGTATATTCTTATATCACCCTTACTGCTTTGACATAGAGTCTTGCTGTGAACAGCAAAGTGGCCTTGGAACTCCAAGGACCTTATGTCTGATCCAGTGATACTGAAGTTACAGATGCAGATAGATATGTCTGGGTTTGTTGTTGTTGTTGCTGTTGTTGTTGTTGTTGTTGTTGTTTAATGGATGATAGTGACTCACATTCAGATCCTCAGGACTGCTGAGCAAGTGCTCTTAAACCCCCTGAGCCAACTCCTAGGATTCAAGGAGCTAAATCTTTCGTGGACACTATATTGATATTGGTGGAAGGCCAGAATTATTTTTTATAATTTTCTTAAGTGACAAAACAAACAAACAAATAAACAAACAAACAATCAACTTTACTTGGAATCCCCAAATGACAGGGAAGGGGTGGGAAGGGAATTCTTGCCATGTAGGTAAAGTATATAATCTTTCTTCTTGTGGCTCTTCTGTGCGGTGTAAAACCGTATTGGGAAGAGCAGGTTGAGACCCAGAGACTTGGTGGGCACACTCCTCAGGCTTAGGTGACTCCCAGCTCCCTGTAGACTCCTGACTTGGGACACATGCCATGATTCTAGCATAAAAGAAACGTGACCTATGGTCACAGAGGCCCATGCTAAGGAGGTACCTTGAGGTCCAGAGGGCTTAGCCAATGAGCTTCCTTCCCAGACATTCCTCCCTGCAAAAGGAATTTAATCTCAGGTCCACCCTGAGATGTGGAATATGGTTTTATGCATCTTTTTTTCTGCCTTGACAATAAACTGTTTAGAACCATGGACTGTCTTTTTCATCAAAATCCGCCATGGAGAGCCATGAAGAAGGCCTTCGCCTACAGAGCTGCAGCCTAATCTCCCATCGAAGGCCTCTCTGTGCTCCCAGCCATGACCACCCCACCAAACCTTCCTCTGCCAAGCCAGGGACAATCACCATGAGATAAACAGGCACTCTTCTTTCCTCAACAGCCCCCCCCCCCAAAACAAAGCAAAGCAACAGAAACAACAACAAAAAACCCGGGCTAGTCACTGTCCCCAGCCTGCTGCCCTGACTTCCAGCAATGCCTGAATGTCCAAGATTCTGATTCATTGCAGGCCTGGGATCTGAGCCAGCTCCATCTTTTCCACACCTAAGACTGTTCTTTCCCACCCCTGAGTAGTGCCTGGGTGCTTCCCTACAGCCAAACTCCCCAAGTTCTGCTTCACCAAGTGGTCCTACCCAGTGGCAGAGCTGACTTGGTCCTACACACCTACACTCTTTCTATTAACAGTCTTCACGCAGCAACCACTCTCAGAAACTTTCTGAAAGTTCATAGCAGGTTACCAATTAGCCCAGGTCAGTAGTCATTGCACTTTCAAACTCTACTCAGTCTGTTATATGTGTATTATATTGATTAATCTAATGTGTATGTGTTCCTCTGCCATTAAGACAGTCTTGTTCTCTACATCTTCCAAAATACCAAATATTTATACAACACAACTATCCAAATACAACCTCAGTAGACTATTTCTTGAAGTTTGGGACACTTAATTTTGAATACTTTATACCTATTTTACCGAAGAAATAACTTACTCATGGCTCTGCAAACAGTAGACCACGAATATTTCTCATCCCATCACTTACCACCTGTTCCTCTGCTGGTTCTCCATAGGTGAATTTAGATGCCCATCTCCTAACCGGGTTAGCCACGTCTGGATGTGGACTGTATACATATCTGGCACATTTGCACTGCTAAGGTGTGGCCATGTGTTCACTGGGCAGAACACTATAGCTGAGAAAGGCATCTCAAGAATACATTGTCACAGTCATAACTACCAATAGCAGAAACCCAATTACCTTGTTGAATTGCACCTCCTCACCAACAGAAGACATAGCTCTTACCTGTCACTAGACAGTCACAGAAGGCAAAAGGCTCTGATGAGATTAAATTGCCCTTGGAATTCAGGTGGTTGCATGCACAGGGAAATGAAGAACTACTTTCTTCTGCTCACCAGGATCTAGTCTATATTGGAGCAAAGGAAGACAAGGCATTGTTCACAGCTGTGGGGGTGGTAAGAGTGCCCGTATTTACACTGCGTGCCCAGTCCCTGTTTTCTCAGGAAGTATTTACAAAGGAAAAATCTTGACTGCTTGAGGAGATAAGGAATCCTGAAGGTAGGGAGCCACATTTTTACAAAGCAGCATAATCTGCCTGACGATGCTCTTATTGTTGACACTGATTTTTATGATGAACAGCAAGCAAACATTCTCTTTACCCCAAGGAGAGATGATGCTTTTAGTTCCAGAGGCTGTTCACTTTATAAATGTTCATAGAAAGACAGCCTGGAGAAAAGACTTCAGAAGCTTCCACTCATACCCCAGGACAACTGGACAGATGCTCCGGAACCTTTCCATGTCTAATCTCCTTCGAACTCTCCCCATCCTCTTCCTATTTCCAGATGCTGTCTCCCATCCTGTTTTTCTGGAAACTTACGTTTTTGTAATAGCACATCTCTCTTGAAGCAGGAAACATAAATTGCTATTGTGCATTTATTTTCCATAACAATGGGGTGCTCTTGATAGGGACAAAGGGAAAGAATGGGGAATGGTAGTGAGCTCTGCCTCCCTCCCCTTCCCAGGCATCATTTAAGAAATTTGAATGTCAACATGTCAGGTTCCTGTGACACAAAGGGCATGATTGGAGGTCATCGGTAATATTCTCACAGATTGGGAATTGAGACATTGAAAGGAGGCAAATTTTAAGAGCTACCCAGGAAGTTTTCCAGTCTTGTTTTCAGCTCTGGCCTCTCAAGGCTAGATTGAAAACAAACCCTCCTGGCCTCGGAGTCACTGACAGAGGCTTATGCCCTCCTGGAAAATAATGGTAAAGATGACCCAGGGATGGGAGCTTAAAGCAGTTACTCTTTACTCAGTATGAACATAATTTTCTGGCAGAGTGGGGTGTTTGCTATAGTCCAGCAGAAGTGAGGCGGAAACAGGAATACTATAAACCGAAGGCCAGCCTACGTAGGATATGTAGACAGATCTTGTTTGGAAATCAGAAAAAAAAAAAAAAGTTAAAAAAGAAAAAATAAGGACAAGATGGGGCACCAAGTAAAGAGTCCAAACCTGATAAGCCAAGACCAAGTCCGGAGATCCATGTCACAAAATAAGAAAGGACTCTTTCAAGTGTCCTCTGACTGTCACATGTGCTGTGACTCATGCTCAACCCCTCACACAGAAGTCAATCAATAAATATTAAGGAAATGAGAGTAGAGATAATGATAATGATAATTTCTTCAGTATGGGTATCTCCAACATTTACACTCCATACAAAAGTATTACGTGAGGTAAAAAAATGAAATAAAGTTTTCATAAAACATCAAGTCTGATGAAGATTAATAATTTTTATGTGGAAAACCATGAGACCTTTTTTTTTAAATGAAAAGAGTAATAAAGTATTTGCATTTATAAACTGTTTCAGGAACCTTAGCAGGGTATCCTGTGATTTGCTCCCAGCATTTTGATCCTGTGTAGGTTGAGGCTAGGAGAAAAGCTAGGAAGGAATAGAATAGTAGGTGTGACAACACCCACGAATCAGAGTGCAGCTGCCATGCTGAGTTTGAAGCCAATCTCTTATGGGGCTCCCCATCTGAAGGATAATCTTGGTGCTTTGAGTACAAGAGGGTGTGATCAGAGTTTACAGACTAAATAGCAGAACATGGCTCAGTCTCTAGCATTCTGTACCCCTGTGAGCTCTGTGAATTTTTAAATTATATTATTTTACTTGTGTGGCCCTGTGACTGAGAGGATCATCGTCTGACAGATTGAAATGCAATTCTGTGATTAAGTGGATAAAATTTCATAATGAAAACATTTTAAATATAGCTAAATTGTTATTATAATTGGAATTTTAATCATGTATCTCAGACTTACTCAACATGGTGTGAGATAAACAAAAACCCTTGCCTTTCTTGTTGATTAGCTATCCCTAAATGAAAGATGTTATGTAGAATCTTAAACACAGCTGGTTTTGGTACCACAACAATATAAGGAGGGATTTATGGTTTCTTGTGGGGTTTGCCTTGTTTTTTTTTTTTTTTTTTTTTTTTTGAGATGGGCTTATAAAGCAGTTAAAATCTAGCCTTCAACCGGGAGGGGAATAAAAGCTGTAGTGTTAAAACAAAACAAAAAAAAAAGGTTAAATAAAAAAGTCGGAATATAAAAAATTCTACGCTTGAACTTGTAATCAATTCTCTTGCCTTGGTTTCCTGAGTTCTTGCGTTGTGTGCACATGGGCACCATGCTCTACAAGATTCATAGGTCTATATGAGTATTTTCCCCTTAGAATACTCTAATCTCAAGAAAAGACACAGACACTTAGCATAAGTATTCAGGATGATGTTCATATGTACATTTTGAAATATGACAAAAGTTTATTGAATGTTTATTCTGCTTTTTCTATAGAAGTGTCTTCAATATAATTTTATGATATAGTTATGTACAGCTATGTCCTTTGCTCAACTTTATCTTCTCAATACAAATGTGAAGGGGAAATGCAGGGAATATAAGGGAATTACAAAGCACTGATCTAAGCAACATTAACAAACGATCACAGTCATACACACATCACAGCCAAAGTGAGGAACATGTCCATCAGACAATGGTGTTGTCTGGAACATCTCTAGTGACCTTCTCCAATCTCCAGCTGTAGGCAACTATAAATCTAGTATCAGACACAATTATTTTGATTGTTCTAAGTTTTCCTATAAGTAAAATCAATATGTATACATTCATTTCTGTCTGGCTTCTTTGGATTGATGTAATTTCTTTAGATTTCCCTAAAGAGTTCGGTTATAAGGTACATACTCTTTCATTCTTATCATTGACTAATACCTCCTAGGGTAAGTTCTACAAATACAAAATAATTTATCTATTGATTCTCTAACTTTTGGTGGGTTTAAGTGCTGTGTCCTATCTGAAAAAGTGAGAAAATGCAGTGGTTGTATGAGAAGGGCCCCCATGAACTAAGGGCTTAACAGACCATCCTAATAGGAGCTTGGAAGATAATAGTGCTGAGAGAAATGTGGATTATGTAGGATCAGCTGTTTGGGTTTCAGAGGGGAAACAATAATAGCAATTCATTTAGAGAGTGTTCTCATGAAGTTTATTTTTGCTCCTGTCCTAAGAGTCTACCTGAGATTAAATTGAAAAATATTCGATTAATTTTCTTGATACATAAAAACAGTATAAAGAATTTTTTTTGGGGGGGCGGGGATGGAAAGGGTTTACTTAGCTTCCACTTACACACTGCTGTTGATCACTGAAGGAAGTCAGGACTAACTATAACTCAAGCAGGTCAGGAAGCAGGAGCTGATGCAGAGGCCATGGAGGGATGCTGCTTACTGGCTTGCTTCGCCTGGCTTGTTCAGCCTGCTCTCTTATAGAACCAAGACTACCAGCCCAGAGATGGTCCCACCCACAAGGGGCCTTTCCCCCTTGATCACTAATTGAGAAAATGCCCCACAGCTGGATCTCATGGAGGCATTTCCTCAACTGAAGTTCCTTTCTCTGTGATAACTCCAGCTTGTGTCAAGTTGACACACAAAACCTGCAAGTACAGGAGATATATTATCTGTGGCTTTTTTTCTTTTTTCTTTTTTTATATATTTTTTATATATTTTTTATTAGGTATTTTCCTCATTTACATTTCCAATGCTATCCGAAAAGTCCTCCATACCCTCCCCCTGACTCCCCTACCCACCCACTCCCACTTTTTGGCCCTGGCGTTCCCCTGTACTGGGGCATATAAAGTTTGCAAGTCCAATGGGCCTTTCTTTCCACAGATGGCTGACTAGGCCATCTTTTGATACACATGCAGATAGAGTTAAGAGCTCCGGGGTACCAGTTAGTTCATAATATTGTTCCACCTATAGGGTTGCAGATCCCTTTAGCTCCTTGGGTACTTTCTCTAGCTCCTCCATTGGGGGCCCTGTGAACCACCCAATAGCTGACTGTGAGCATCCACTTATGTGTTTGCTAGGCCCTGGCATAGTCTCACAAGAGAAAGCTATATCAGGGTCCTTTCAGCAACATCTTGCTAGTGTATGCAATGGTGTCAGTGTTTGGAGGCTGATTATGGGGTGTCCAATTTTCTGAGGAACCGCCAGACTGATTTCCAGAGTGGTTGTACAAGCTTGCAATCCCACCAACAATGGAGGAGTGTTTCTCTTTACCCACATCCTCGCCAGCATCTGCTGTCACCTGAATTTTTGATCTTAGCCATTCTGACTGGTGTGAGATGGAATCTCAGGCTTGTTTTGATTTGCATTTCCCTGATGATTAAGGATGCTGAATATTTTTTCAGGTGCTTCTCGGCCATTCGGTATTCCTCAGGTGAGAATTCTTTGTTTAGCTCAATCCCATTTTTTAATGGGGTTATTTGATTTTCTGGAGTCCACCTTCTTGAGTTCTTCATATATATATATTGGATATTAGTCCCCTATCTGATTTAGGATAGGTAAAGATCCTTTCCCAATCTGTTGGTGGCCTTTCTGTCTTATTAACAGTTTCTTTTGCCTTACAGAAGCTTTTCAGTTTCATGAGGTCCCATTTTTCAATTCTCAATCTTACAGCACAAGCCATTGCTGTTCTATTCAGGAATTTTTCTCCTGTGCCCATATCTTCGAGGCTTTCCCCCACTTTCTCCTCTATAAGTTTCAGTGTCTCTGGTTTTATGTGGAGTTCCTTGATCCTCTTAGATTTGACCTTAGTACAAGGAGATAGGAATGGATCAATTTGAATTCTTCTACATGATAACCACCAGTTGTGCCAACACCATTTTTTGAAAATGCTGTCTTTTTTCCACTGGATGGTTTTAGCTCCCTTGTCAAAGATCAAGTGACCATAGGTGTGTGGGTTCATTTCTGGGTCTTCAATTCTATTCCACTGGAATACTTGTCTGTCACTATACCAGTACCATGCAGTTTTTATCACAATTGCTCTGTAGTAAAGCTTTAGGTCCGACATGGTGATTCCAGCAGAGTTTCTTTTATCCTTGAGAAGAGTTTTTGCTATCCTAGGTTTCTTGTTATTCCAGATGAATTTGGAGATTGCCCTTTCCAATATCGTTGAAGAATTGAGTTGGAACTTTGATGGGGATTGCATTGAATCTGTAGATGGCTTTTGGCAAGAGAGCCATTTTTATTATATTGATCATGCCAATCTATGAGCATGGGAGATCTTTCCATCTTCTGAGATCTTCTTTAATTTCTTTCTTCAGAGACTTGAAGTTCTGATCATACAGATCTTTCACTTCCTTAGTTAGAGTCACGCCAAGGTATTTTATATTATTTGTGACTATTGAGAAAGGTGTTGTTTCCCTAATTTCTTTCTCAGCCTGTTTATTCTTTGTGTAGAGAAAGGCCATTGACTTGTTTGAGTTAATTTTATATCCAGCTTCTTCATTGAAGCTGTTTATCAGGTTTAGGAGTTCTTTGGTAGAATTTTTAGGGTCACTTATATATAGTATCATATAATCTGCAAAAAGTGATATTTTGTCTTCTTCTTTTCCAATTTGTATCCCCTTGATCTCCTTTTGTTGTCGAATTGCTCTGGCTAGGACTTCAAGTACAAGGTTGAATAGGTAGGTAGAAAGTGGACAGCCTTGTCTAGTCTCTGATTTTAGTGGGATTGCTTCCAGGTTCTTACCACTTACATTGGTGTTGGCTACTGGTTTGCTGTAGATTGCTTTTACCATGTTTAGGTATGGGCCTTGAATTACTGATCTTTCCAAGACTTTTATCATGAATGGGTGTTGGATTTTGTCAAATGCGTTCTCCGAATCTAAGGAGATGACCATGTGGGTTTTGTCTTTGTGTTTGTTTATATAATGGATTACGTTGATGGATTTCCGTATATTAAATCATCCCTGCATCCCTGGAATAAAACCTACTTGGTCAGGATGGATGATTGTTTTAATGTGTTCTTGGTTTCGAATAGCGAGAATTTTATTGAGTATTTTTGCATCGATATTCATAAGGGAAATTGGTCTGAAGTTCTCTATGTTTGTTAGATCTTTCTGTGGTTTAGGTATCAGAGTAATTGTGGCTTCATAGAATGAGTTGGGTAGAGTACCTTGTACTTCTATTTTGTGGAATAGTTTGTACAGAACTAGAATTAGATCTTCTTTGAAGATCTGCTAGAACTCTGCACTAAACCCATCTGGTCCTGGGCTTTTATTGGTTGGGAGACTATTAATGACTGCTTCTATTTCTTTAGGAAATATGGGACTGTTTAGATCATTAACTTGATCCTGGTTTAACTTTGGTACCTGGTATTGGTCTAGAAATTTGTCCATTTCTCCAGGGTTTCCAGTTTAGTTGAGTATAGCCTTTTGTAGAAGGATCTGATGGTGTTTTGGATTTCTTCAGGATCTGTTGTTATGTCTCTCTTTTCATTTCTGATTTTGTTAATTAGGATGCTGTCCCTGTGCCCTCTAGTGAGTCTGGCTAAGGGTTTATCTATCTTGTTGATTTTATCAAAGAACCACCTCGACATTTGTTTGATTCTTTGAATAGTTCTCCTTGTTTCTACTTGGTTCATTTCACCCCTGAGTTTGATTATTTCCTGCCATCTACTCCTCTCAGGTGAATTTGCTTCCTTTTTTTTCTAGAGCTTTTAGGTGTGTTGTCAAGCTGCTAGTGTGTGTTCTTTCTGGTTTCTTTTTGGAGGCCCTCAGAGCTAGAAGTTTCCCTCTTAGAAATGCTTTCATAGTGTCCCATAAGTTTGGGTATGTTGTGGCTTCATTTTCATTAAACTCTAAAGTCTTTAATTTCTTTCTTTATTCCTTCCTTGACCAAGGTATCATTGAGAAGAGTGTTGTTCATTTTCCACGTGAATGTTGGCTTTCCATTATTTATGTTATTATTGAAGATCAGCCTTAGTCCATGGGGGTCTGATAGAATGCATGGGACGATTTCAATATTTTTGTATCTGTTGAGGCCTGTTTTGTCACCAATTATATGGCCAATTTGGGAGAAGGTACCATAAGGTGCTGAGAAGAAGGTATATCCTTTTATTTTAGGATAAAATGTTCTGTAGATATTTGTTAAGTCCATTTGTTTCATCACTTCTGTTAGTTTCACAGTGTCCCTATTTAGTTTCTGTTTCCATGATCTGTCCATTGATGAGAGCAGTGTGTTGAAGTCTCCAACTATTATAGTGTGTGGTACAATATGTGCTTTGAGCTTTACTAAAGTTTCTTTAATGAATGTGGCTGCCCTTGCATTTGGAGCATAGATATTCAGAATTGAGAGTTCTTCTTGGAGGATTTTACCTTTGATGAATATGAAGTGTCCCTCCTTGGTTTTTTTTGATAACTTTGGGTTGGAAGTCAATTTTATTCGATATTAGAATGGCTACTCCAGCTTGTTTCTTCAGACCATTTGCTTGGAAAATTGTTTTCCAGCCTTTCACTCTGTGGTAGTGTCTGTCTTTTTCCCTGAGATGGGTTTCCTGTAAGCAGCAGAATGTTGGGTTCTGTTTGTGTAGCCAGTCTGTTAGTCTGTGACTTTTTTGGGGGGAATTGAGTCCATTGATATTAAGAGATATTAAGGAAAAGCAATTGTTGCTTCCTATTATTTTTGTTTTAAGAGTTGGCATTCTGTTCTTGTGGCTGTCTGCTTTTTGGTTTGTTGAGGGATTACTTTCTTTCTTTTTCTAGGGCATGGTTTCCGTCGTTGTATTGGTTTTATTTTTCTGTTATTATCCTTTGAAGGGCTGGTTTTGTGGAAAGATAATGTGTGAGTTTGGTTTTGTCGTGGAATACTTTGTTTCTCCATCTATGGTGAAAGTTTGGCTGGGTATAGTAGCCTGGGCTGGCATTTGTGTTCTCTTAGTGTCTGTATAACATCTGTCCAGGCTCTTCTGGCTTTCATAGTCTCTGGTGAAAAGTCTGGTGTAATTCTAATAGGCCTGCCTTTATATGTTACTTGACCTTTTTCCCTTACTGCGTTTAATATTCTATCTTTATTTAGTGCATTTGTTGTTCTGATTATTATGTGTCGGGTGGAATTTCTTTTCTGGTCCAGTATATTTGGAGTTCTGTAGGCTTCTTGTATGTTCATGGGCATCTCTTTCTTTAGGTTTGGGAAGTTTTCTTCTATAATTTTCTTAAAGATATTTGCTGATCCTTTAAATTGAAAATCTTCATTCTCATCTACTCCTACTATCCGTAGGTTTTGTCTTGTCATTGTGTCCTGAGTTTCCTGGATGTTTTGAGTTAGGATCTTTTTGTATTTTCCATTTTCTTTGATTGTTGTGCTGATGTTCTCTATGGAATCTTCTGCACCTGAGATTCTCTCTTCCATCTCTTGTATTCTGTTGCTGATGCTTGCATCTATGGTTCCAGATTTCTTTCCTAGGTTTTCTATCTCCAGTGTTGCCTCACTTTGGGTTTTCTTTATTGTGTCTACTTCTCTTTTTATGTCTTGGATGGTTTTATTCAATTCTATCACCGGTTTGGTCGTGTTTCCCTGCAATTCTTTAAGGGATTTTTGTGCTTCCTCTTTAAGGTCTTCTACCTATTTAGTAGTGTTCTCCTGTATTTCTTTAATTGAGTCATTAAAGTCCTTTTTGATGTCCTCTACCATCATCATGAGATATGCTTTTAAATCAGAGACTATCTTTTTGGCTGTTTTGGGGTGCCCAGTTCTGGGTGGGGTGGGAGTGCTGCGTTCTGATGATGGTGAGTGGTCTTGGTTTCTGTTAATAAGATTCTTATGTTTGCCTTTCGCCATCTGGAAATCTCTGGAGTTAGTTGTTGTAGTTGTCTCTGTTTAGAGCTGGTTCCTCAGGTGATTATGTTAGCCTCTATCAGAAGACCTGGGAGACTAGGTCTCTCCTGAGTTTCAGTGTTCAGAGTACTCTCTGTAGGCAAGCTCTCCTCTTGCAGGGAAGGTGCCCAGATATCTGGTTTTCAAACCAGCCTCCTGGTGATGTTGTGATCCACTCACAGAGGTCTTAAGATCCCGTGGAGGGTCATGTGGGTACCTTGCAGGTGTCCATAAATTCTGCGCCCAAGCTACCCCGGTGTTGGCAGGGACTGGAAGGGACTTGTTTCCCTGATCAGGCTGGGTTTTCTGCTTCCCTAATTAAAGCATTCTCAGGTCTCGCATGATTGGATTGGAGCAGCAGCTGTGTTCCACTCACCAGAGGTCTTAGATCCTGTGGAGGGTCCCATGGGTACCTTGTGGGTGTCCGCAGACTCTGCGCCCAAACTGCCCAGGTGCTGGTGGGGACTAGAAGGGACTTGTGCCCCTGATCAGGCCGAGTTTTCTGCTTCCCTAATTAATGCAGTCTCAGGTCCTACGAGATTGTATTGGAGCAGAAGTTGTGTTCCACTCACCAGATGTCTTATGATCCCGTCGAGGGTCCTGTGGGTACATTGTGGGTGTCCGCAGACTCTGAGCCCAAGCTACCCCGGTGCTGGCGGGGATTGGAAGGGCATAAAGAATATTTAAGGACAGTATAATATTGACTCTGTTGTGTGGTTATTAGTAATCACTCTTATTCAGACAGGTCTACATTGAGAAAACGTAGAAGCAAAGTAAAAAGAAATACAATGTTTGAAGTGAAAAAAAGGACTGGAAAACTTAATGCTGGAGCCAAGGGTCATGCTGAGAGAGATGAGAGACCAGATGCAAAATGGAAAAAAGGTGTGTGTGTGTGTGTGTGTGTGTGTGTGTGTGTGTCTTCAGTGCCAGTCTCTACATACCTAAGCTTTCATGTACATAAAAGGAGCCCCTGAGGAACTTTATGTTCTTATAAAAGTACAAAAGGAAAGCTGATGTGAAAGGATTGTAGTCAGAATGAGATTTCTGAGATCAACTGTACACCATAGTGATGATAGTTAAAATACTGAGATTTTAAATTTTCCAGAGAATGAGACCCAAAGAGTTTTATAACATAAGCATATAAAATAATTAATTTGTCAGGTACACTAGTCTAATCATTCCACATTGTTATATATAGGTTATAGCAAAACTATGTACCATACAAATGATTTTAATTAATATTTTTCAATTCATGATAATATTCATATCACCATGTGCACATATTATCCTACTCCATACTGTGCTTACCTTGTCTGAGTATCTTCAAAACATTAAGCATTGTCTTAATTTCATTAAACCCAATTTCTCAATATTTATGTGCTAAGTACTTTTCTTCCCTGAATAAAAAATTTTACCCAAATATAAAAAAAAAGGGGGGGGTCATCCAATTAGGAGACTCATCCTCTGGGGAAGTTAATATGACCTCTATCATTATTTTCATTACTGTTTGTGGCTTTTGTTCAAGAGAACAAACCAGTAGGATTTGGCCCTCCACATTATCATGTTTACTGACATTATCATTGTTCAGGTCTTGTTTAGGCAGCCATGTTGTTGAAATATGAATGAACTTTCTCTGTCCTTTCTAGGAGACACAATGTGTGTTGGTTTACATATAAATAGCTGATGCATTTGAGTGCTTGGTCTCTAGGGAGAGGCACTGTTTGAGAAAGATTAGGAAGCATGGCCTTATTGGAGTGGGTGTGGCCATTTTGATAGGCTTGGAGGCTTCAAGAAGCTCACAGCAGACCTAGAAGTCACTCTGTCTCCCTGTCTGCAGATCAGGATAGAGCCTCTCAGCTTCTTAACAAGAGTTATTCCTGCTATGCCTGTCTCCGTGCTAGTACTGGATTCAGCCTCTGAAACTATAAACAAGGCCCTAGTTGAATGCTTTCTTTTATAGGAAATGCTACAGGCTTAGTGCCTGTTCCTAGCAAGAGAACAATGACAAAGAAACACATTCTCACAGCAACCTTCCTGGTCTTCTGAGTCTGTGTGCATTCTGCAGCTATTTTCAGAGAATGAAAACTTCCTCCACTGAAGAGGGTCTTGCTAAGACTCAGGAAACATCCAGTAAACTATTTTCCCTGGTCTTGAATTTCTTGTGTTGAGACAGACCATTTAGTCTCCAGTCTTTGTTTTAGAGTCTGTCTTTAATCCCAGTACTCAGGAGGCAGAGGTAGGCTGGTTTCTGTTAGCTCAAGACATACTGATCTACATAACAAAGTCCATGATAGCCAGGATTGCAGAGAAAGAGGGGGGAGGGAGAGGGGAAGGGAGGGAGAAAGAGAGAGAGGGAGAAAGAGAGAGAGAGAGAGAGAGAGAGAGAGAGAGAGAGAGAGAGAGAGAGAGAGAGAGAGATCTTTGTGGTGGTATTTGGGAAATAATCACTGACAGTTGGAAAAGTAATTACTTCATCAACGATTGAATGAAATGTGTTCAAATTTTACCTTGTCTTCATGATGACAGAGTATTCAGTAGTTGCAAAGTTACAGGTTGAAGGTTTTTGCAGCTTCAGGAAACTGACAATATCCTGTTATGTACTTTTCTAACCAAATTTGTCCTATATTACATGTCCTCAATAGTTTTCCCTGCAGTTTGTAACTTGTGTTTTTTAAAAATCTTATACTTTCAGAATTATCTTTCATTATTGACTTTTAGTGTTTTTATTCTATGTCATGCTTGAGTTGTTTCATATTATTGTGTTGGAAGTTTGATTTCCCGTGTCTGAGTTATTTAGTTTTATCAAATTTACTAAACCTTTATTATTACTTATTCAACTATCATGTCTAGTATATTCTGGAGACTTTCTAAGTTAACCATTTTAAGATTTTTCTCTTTACATGTTCATTTTGCTTTGATTATGCTTTCATAATTTTTCATTATGCATTCATATTCAAATCTTTAGTTTGAATAATACCCATCTCCAGTGACTATTTTATTTCTAATGCTATATTTTATCTATGTTGTTATATTTATCTCCTGCACTCGTAATATTCTTAATTTCATTTTAATTATAAAACATACTTTTGTAGGAAATACAACATTTTTCCTGTTCTGTCTTGCTTTTGGGTGCCTGTATTCATCACGAATTTGTTTTACATGTCTAGTAATTTTTTATTGGATGCTAGACACTATAAGTCTTATATTGATTGGTCCATGGGATTTTCCTTTTTAAAAAAACAAGCTGATTATTACATTAAATTATTATTTAATTTTCTTATTACCCTGCTCTCTCTTAAGTTACTCTTCTCTTCTCTTCTCTTCTCTTCTCTTCTCTTCTCTTCTCTTCTCTTCTTTTCTCTTCTCTTCTCTTTCTCTCTCTCTCTCTCTCTTTCCCTCCCTCCCTTCCTTCCTTCCTACCTTCCTTCCTTCCTTCCTTCCTTCCTTTCTTCCTTCCTTCCTTCCTCTCTCTCTCTCTCTCTCTCTCTCTCTCTCTCTCTTTCTTTCTTTCTTTCTTTCTTTCTTAATGATAGATAGGGTGTGGCTTTTACTTTTCCCTGGGGTTAAGTTTGTATTAAAGACATTGTATGACCTGTCCTGAGTCACTAACAAACCATAAATTTTTATTTACGTCTCTCCACTTTGGTTTTGTTGGTTAAAACATAAATATATACTATCCTGTTTGTTCTCTCAGAATTATTCACTTCACAAATCACAGTAATATTTCTTTTCTCCAAATTATTTTCTCAGCCTCAAGGTATCTCATAATACAACAACAACAAAACCCACATGATCCAGACTATTAAAATGTGTAGGACTTGTGCATAGTTCAATGTGAAAGGAAATAAAACTTGAGACCTGTGATTCATGTAATGTATGTCAAATAGCCCAAAGAGTTGTTTGTGAGCTTTGAAACCTGGGGCTGAGAACATAGCAGAACAGACCGGGCAGGCCCATCGCCTCCCTATCTCCCACCCCTCTGACCTAAGTTAAATGTTACAGGCTGCTGATGTTTAAATGGACCAATCATGTGAAACCGCGCCAATTCCTCCCCAGCCCCACTCCTTTTCTATAAAAACCCTAGCTTCCAAGTCTCGTGGTCGAATCCACTGTCTCCTGTGTGAGATACGTTTCAACCCGGAGCTCTGCCATTAAAATACCTCCTGTTGTTACATCAAGGTGTTGTGTTCTATTCGTGATTCTTGGGTGCACGCCGAATCGGGAGCTGATTGGGGGTTTCCCCACTAGGTTCTTTCAAATGGAGTTATTTGTTCATTTGCAATCCTCTTCTCCAGTAGTTGGATTATTCAAACATAGTCATCTCAAGCTTTGATAGCTCTTCTTTCAGTTCTGCAAAACTGTCATCATATGCTTTGAAAGAATAAAATAATCATTCACTGTGCCACACCTGTTTCTCTGGTTTGCATATTTCATTGTCCTATAGGCTATTAGTGATTTAATGTCTGAGACTGTTTGCTTCGTGTGTCCTGTTTGGTTGTTTAGTTCCTTTTTACATGATAGGATGAAATATTGTAATATCTAATCTACTTACTTTCTCCTGGTCAAAAGAAGAATCTCTTAATGAAACAAAATTTTTAAGATCATGGAAATTAAGGTTTAGGGCTTATTAAGTGGCAGTCTTCTACTGCAAAATTCTGTGTGGTTATAAGCCTAAATAGGTGAGAGTGAATGGAAAATCCAAGTTGGAACTAAAATGAGTATTTCTAGTTTTTGTGATGTAAGTATATATGTCATTATTCTTGATAAACATAAATTAAACTTGATAAACTACAATTAAAATACTCCATGAAATTTTCTGTATTTTCAAAAACAACAACAAAAAGATGCAATGTTTGTTTAAGAAAATAAGTTTTGGATTTTTTTTTAATGTAGGCACTCCTGATCTATATTTTCTAGAAAAAAACAAAAACCCAAAGTGAGGACAATAGGAAGAGGAGACATAATCAGACTGAATAAGTTTATCTTACTGATAAAAGAAATGGTCAGTATTGATCAATAAAGGAAGAATGATTGTAAAGAAAAATGGAAAATTAGGAAACTCCCTAACCAAGATATTCAGAAGTGAACTACTGAGCTGCAGAATCCTATCCATTCAAGTTTGAAACACCCACTTGATGTGCCCTGAAGCTCCCTGTGGAGAGAGGTGAGAAGAGACAGAAGGTTCATGAGAAGGAAGGGAGGTCAGACTTCCGCAAAGAGAACCCGAGTAAAGCTTGAAAGTGATGAAGTGCAAGGCAAGTCCTGGAAATGAAAACAAAACCAGTTTGGCGATGAGGAAGAGTAGTATAAAATAAGACGGAAATATAAAGTAAATTGGGGCCAGATTACATCGGCTTTTGAATTCCAGGCTGAGGGTTTGCTGCTCTTTTTTTGGTTAAAAATGGGGAGTCACTGAAGGTTTTAGACTAGGGGAGTGAACTGACCTGTAGGTCAATTACTCTGGCTGCAATGTGTAAAGTAGATTGGAAGAGGGAGAGAATAAAAGTGAAGAGACACCCTAGGAGGCTATTGAATTAGATCAGGTGACAGGTAATGAAACTCTCAACTGGGATAGTGGCAGGAGGATGCAGAGAAATAGGAGAAATTCAAGAGATCTTTCGTGGGTCAAATCTGTTGGGTTTAGTTACTAATGAGATCTGAGAGAACTGTTAAAAAAGATTGCGGAGATTTTCAAGCCTGAGTTTCTGAGAACATGATGAGGTAGGGACATTGGCTGAAAGGCAGTTGGAGTGATCGTGGGCATGTGCGGGTGGGATAGTGATGATGATTTTTCAGGTGCTAGAACTTCAGTGGGGAGCAGGTACTGAGATGGGTTTCCATGCACCATCCTCCTAAGTACTGAATAGTAGCAGTTTTCAGGGACTTAGTGAGGGAAAGTCTAGACTTAGGGAGATAGTAGGTAACTTTCAGTTGATTCTCAATAAAAAAACATACAGAACAAATCCTAACACATCCCAAAAGTCATTTTCAATCACTTGTTTGACAAGTATTTATTTTAGAAGTACTATATGCCTAGAACAGATCTAGGTGTTGAGCATATAGATTTTAATAGGAATAATATCTTCCTTATATTAAACCTTGCCTAATGAGAAAGATATAGTAAACAGACTTCTATAATACATACTTATGTGTGTGTGTGTATGTATATATATATATATGTATATATATACATACATAACTATTATATAGTATAATACTGTACATTTATGTAGTTATATATTATTAATAATATGATATTATAATATATACTGTGGGACCGTGAAAGGTAGCTTGGTTTCCAGTTGAGCTAAGGCTCAAAACCCCGGAGACCTTGAAGGGATGATAGGCATTTTGCCTGTTTCCCAGGCACCGGGCTCCTGTCATAGCCACAGCCCCTCATAGATTTTGGGCCATCAATCACAAAAGGACAACACCTTAAGCACCTCTACATGTAAAGGACTTGACCTGTACTTAAGTAGGCTCAAGAGAGAACTCCAGTTTAATGAGGTATCTAAAGGCCTGGAGGGCTTAGCCAATAAGCTTCCCATCCCAGACACTGCTCCCTGAAAAAGGTATTTGACTTCAGGCCCGCCCTGAGAAGAGGAGTATGGGTTTACTCATCCACTTTCCGTCATGACAATAAATGTCTTAAAACCATGAACTGCCTCTTTTCATTGGGTTCTGCCTATAGAGCCTCCATCTAATCTCCCATAGAAGGCCTCTCTTTGCTCCTGCCAAGATGGTCCCAAGCCAAGCCTGAAGCTATCATGCCAAGAACTCCTACATGTGACCAGCCAGAGCCCCCCTTCTACCCCACCTCTGGCTAGATCCAGCCCACAGACCCCAACTCAGTTCTCGGTCTTCCACAGCATCCAGAGGCATCTGGGTGTACAAGATCCTGAGAACCAGGCAGCCCGGCCTCTTTCCAGCCCTGGCTGTCCTTCCCTAGCACCTAACCAGTGATGGCATGGGGTAAGGGCTGTCACCTTCCTATGTCCTGCCTTCCCAAGCAGCCAAGCCCTGTGGCGGAGCAGATAAAGACACGGGACCTCACAACCCTACAATATACTATATCATAGATGTTTATTTACTATGTCTTTCCCATTAGACTCCGTGTAACATCTGTATGTTAGCTATGTAACACATTAATTAAAGTACTCACTGATATCGAAAAAGGCAGCAAACATACAGGATCAGTATTTGAATCAGCTATCATAATATCTCACCAAAAATTAGGATTCTTTTTTGAGAATATAATACTGTGTTTAAATATACAAAAGTTCTTTCTGTCTAAAGATTCCCTTAAAAGGGATCATATTTTGAGTTTGGATCCAAGAATGCTTCAAACCCTTCATCATCATTACCCCATCAGAATCATACATGATTAAATTAAGCAGGCTTCATACCCACTGACTGATAGGCTGTAGGAAATTTGTATAATTCTTCCAGGCTCATGAAACAGCAGTTACTGACTGCTCTCTCCTTTCTCCCCTGCCCTTCTCCTCTCAATAAAGCAGGGCGAGTGATCCAGGGAAAACATTAAAGTTATATTGTTTTTTAACTTTGTTTAAAACTTGCCAATGGCTTTAGAAAAAAATTACACTGAACAATCAATAGTATTTCTAATGGTCTACAAGGCCTCATGAAACTGGAAAGCAGTCTGACCCCATTTTCTATTCTTTTTCTTACTCTGTTCTCATCCAGCGGCTTTCCTGGTAGTTTGTTAAAAATTCATAATGAAGGGATGTATTTTACAAACCAACCACTTTTCTACCAGTACCACACATACTTCTAATTCATCCACAAATTAAGATTTTTTTCCTATCTTCTAATGAGATAAATGCAGAACAATGCCAATTAACTTCTTTATCATTCATGTGTGCGACATCATAATGTTTTTCTGCATTTACAGGAGCACAAAGAGAAAGGAATAGTGGTTCAGGAGTGTGTTTGGGATCACACTGTGCAAGACCAAACCCCTTCCAACTACTCACTGACCATAACATTTAGTTGACCATCAACCTTCATCTCAATTTCCACGTTTGTAAACAGGGTATTGAAAGGAATGTGTAGAAATGTGTTATAGTTAAGTCTTACCTCCCAGAGGGTCTGGCATACAATAAACAATAAACAAATATTTGTTAAACATTTAAAGAATAAAATTGGAATCATGTCACAGTTTAATTATTATAAAATAGAAATAACAATGCAAGATTGGCTTGTAGAATGCACAAATTATAAAATGTGATCGTTAGCAAGCCTTCAATTGATAGCTGGTAGTGTTCTTAGTGTCATAAGGACAGGCATTTAGATTTAATTAGCAAGAGACACAAGGTTGCTGTCCAGGATTAAATACATTGTAAGTGGCTGAATCAGGTCTAAGTACAAGATGTCCATGTTCGACATGGCTTTGTCAACCATCACTTTAAAAAAGCTGTAAGTGTAATTTTTGTTTAGGAGTCTCTACCACACAAATGAAGGATAAACAGTTTCAATTTTCTTCTCTGTAATATGCAGCAGTGAAAAGTTTTATGTGTGGTCAGTTCTTAAACCAACCTGTTTATTTTCTCCTCACCCCAATCTGTAGATGGAACTCCATTTCTGCTCTCGGGTACAGATTTGCACCCATACAGACACAAATTTATCAGCTCTCTGGATCTCACCTGTGTGGGCCAGGTTTTTATGGTCTTCACTCACAATTTCCAAATGTCATCAAAAAGCAGGAGGGCTCTTTGTGATGAAGAAGCCTGAGGTCAAAAGACGACTTCAAATGTTCAAATGCTGACTGGAGACACTGGTTCTATGAGGCTCAAATCTTCACACTGAGCAGAGCTGCCATCAACCTCAGCAACTTCGTCCTTTCTATTGATGTGCTTATTTATTTTACTTTTATTTATTTTTATTTTTGAATTTCTGACATCTTATCTATAATAAAATTAGGGGGAATATGTTAGAGATCACTAAAATAGCAACATAATCTGGATTACTTCTAGATCATTATTTTATTTCTTACCTGTAATTTGCCCATTGAAATAAAACAATAATAAATTGTCTTCAAGAAATCCCAAACCAAATGAAATAGTGATTTTAAAATATCTTTATGCAAACAAATGAAATATATTTAGTAAGTTTTGTAATGTTTCATGTGAAGACATCTGTAAACTACTGTGAAATGAGTCTAGGATCAATGTTTACATAACAAGTGGGCAGCTTGTTTTTTTTTTTTTTTCTGCTGAAGGGACACACCCATAGGACACATTGAAAATATTTGTGTAGTTCAGTTACATTTTCATTGGCAAGAGACACAAGGTTGCAGAGACCAGCTGTCAGTCAACATTCCATTTTTAGCTGTTACACACAATCTATAATCAGTCAGGAAATGTATTTGTTTCGACAAAATGTACACTCTTAACTTTTTCCTTCTGTCACTAAGTACTCTTCTAGAAAAAGTGACATGATTTGAACATCCAAAGTAATAACCATTGGAGTGCTATCTCAATTTTCTAAAACAAGTCTGTAAAAACAATTACTCAGTTCAGAGGGAAAAGACTACTGCAAGGGATAAGTATTTTAAAAATGCAATTTCCTATTAGTGTTATATGATCCATGTAATGATGTATAATTACAGAGAAACTAGGGGTCTTTTTCTGAAGCAAAATAAGTCTTCTATTGAATTTTATTTCGGAACTACTTGGTGGCCCCGGATAAGTAAGAACTATAAAGGTGAGTCATTAGTGGGAAAAAGCATAACCAATTTCTATGTTTTTTTTAAGGTATCTGAAACACACATGCATATATAAGAATAAACAGAATATAAAGATGAAACCATCATTGCTATGAGGTGGTGATCAATCCTTGGTAACACATATGTAAAGAATGCCTCTATGGTCTTAGAAGTTCTGTGACAGTAAAGTTGGAGGGATAGTTTTGTAAAAACAAGGTTCAAACTGTCAATCCTAAATACTATAAGGTGAAGGTGAAGGAAACAACGAGTGACTCAGATTCACATACATGAAAATTCTATTCAATATAGAAACATTTTAATCCAGCAACTTGGCTGCTCTGGGAAAGAATTATATGCAAAGACCTTCAAGGTCTGTGTGATCTGGCTTGAATGACACACCTTTGATTTGTCTGTCTGCAATACAGATTAGACCTTAATAAATACCTTTAATCCCAAACAATGAAGGTAAAGTTAATTTGTAGAAGGAAGCTGCCATGTTTGACAAAGTGACAATTCAGAGATAGATCTGATAGAATGCGTCAGAGATAGTATATTCCCAATACTCATGAGAACAGCAGAGGAAAGTGAAGTGAGGTGACTTTAAAAAGCAGTAGGGGGGAGAGAGAGAGAGAGAGAGAGAGAGAGAGAGAGAGAGAGACAGAGAGAGAGAGAGAGAGAGAGAGAGACAGAGAGAGAGACAGAGAGAGAGACAGAGAGAGAGACAGAGAGAGAGAGAGACAGACAGACAGAGAGAGAGAGAGAGAGAGAGAGAGAGAGAGAGAGAGAGAGAAGGGCATTTCAATGAGTGCAGTTTAGCCCAGTTTGATGCAGTTCAGTTGAATGCAGCTGAGTTCAATGGCCTTCATGCAGTTCTATTCAGTTCAGTTCAGTTCATGATGTCAGTACAGTCTGAGTCGTTCAGTTCATGGAATTCAGAGGCAGTTTTTCCAAGCAGATCAATTCAGTTAGAAGCCAAGAGAGGCCAGTTTGAATCAGTCAGCAGGAAGAGGAATTTGACCCAGAACAGCAAATTTGAAGCAGCCAGTCAGAGCTCAGAAGAACTAAAAAGGGTGAACTTATTCAGCAGTAAGCCTCCAAGATGACAATTACATCTGACAAATCAGAGGTATGTTTACAATCCAAGTACAACTTGGCCTTGCTGTTCTAAAGCATGCAGGGGTATTGAATAGAAATGTAATGAGGTGTTTTGGTTTTTTTTTTTTTTTGTTTGTTTGTTTTTTTTTTTCCTCCATGAGACACCATAGCCAGCTGCCAACCTGGAGGCTAGGCAGCTAGCATTCACAGGTGCTTTCAATTCACAAAGAAAAAAATGAAGCTCATAAGTGAATGTCTTAAATGCTATTACCTACCAACGAGTGACTGAAGTGAAGAGCTTAGGGAATTAGGTCTATCATCCTAAAACTTATAGGCATTTTCAGAGAGATAAAAGAGAATCAATGAGAAAGGAATTACAGAGATGAAGAAACTATTTTGAAAGAGAAAAACCAGTGGGGAAAAAATGTGAAATGTTTTCAAATGAGATTTGTGTCACAGAGATAACGAACGTGACCTCTATGGTTAATGATTTAAAAGAGTGCCATCTTGCTATCTATAATTTCTTTTGTCTTGTGCATTTAGTGAAAAGAAAAATGAGAAAAGAAGACATGGCAATGGCAGGAAGCCAAAGTGGGAAGAGGAAGGTCAGAGGGAGTAGGAGGTAATAATAATGTTTATGGGGTAAATATGACCAAGGTATGTTATATACATGTGTAAAATGTCATAATAAAACCATTATTATACATTATATATGCTAGTAAAAACTACACCAATTATTTTTTGTAATAATGTTGATAGAAATTAACTTTTCTAACCCTCAGGTCTGTTGGATCTCTATATGTTCGCTCTTCACCAACAATTACTGAAAAAGTTTCAAGAGCTTACAAATGCTGTTGCAGCCAAGATCCAGTCAGGTGGGTTGAATAGGCCTGGTAAGCACTATCCTAGAGATTTCAAATACTGTCAAAAAGGCCTAGCTGACCTTGAATAACCGAATTTAGCTTTGTAGGTAGTTGGGCATGTGACAGAACAGTGCAGACGTTTCTCCATCTGCGTTCTTGCTGAAGCCATTCCAGGTTTAAGTGGAATCTTATTGCCTTGATGGGAAGCTTGTGGAAAACTACCCAACTCTATTCTAGGAACCAAAGGTCAAGTCCTAATGAACTTGCTTCAGCTTTCATTAAAACTACCTGTTTATGCAGAAACTCCTTCGTTAATCATTTACCTCTGCTGCCTATTTGTTCTGAGTTGCCTCCTACTAACAGCTTCAATTAAAACTGCTTGCTTTTAATTGTTTACTCTGTGATGGCTACCCTTGTGGGCATAGAGGGAGATGAGAAGACCTCATATCTGCCTTTATATGTATCTGGTCTGGATACCTGCAGCCACATCTAGATTCCAAAATACTGGAGTCTTGGGGTCACAGTCACCTGTAATAAAATCATTCAGTTGGCTATATACTATATCTGAGTGGTTATATCTGGTGACCTACCTGTTTTCATGTGATAGGAATTGGATAGAATTCTGCGGTTACTTTTTTTAAAAAAGCTTGATTTTGTTATTGTTGTTGTTTTCAAGACAGGATTTCTCTATTTAATTCTGACTATCCTAGAACTCACTCTGTAGATCAGGATAGCTTCATACTCAGAAATCTGCCTGCCACTCAGTGCTAAAACTAAAGGAGTATGCCACCATGGGCAATTTATGCTTGAAATGTATTTTTTTTGAAATAAAATCTTTAAGTTTAAAAGTGTTTGCATAATATATGTGATATATATTGCATATATAGACTAAACCTTTGATTGATTCTTCTACCAACTGTGGAAGTATACTTGGTCTAAATCTAAAACCTCCAGTGATCCTAGGAGAAAAATAACAAAATAGTACCTAATCTAATTTGAAAAATCTAGAGAGATGTTTCAGTTAGGCTTGAGTGGGTCACAATGTCATAACAAGTGACTCTGAATTACAGTGACTTACTTAAAACTTTTGTTTGTAGACAAGGCTGCCCACTTTCTCCCTACCTATTCAACATTGTACTTGAAGTCCTAGCCAGAGCAATTAGACAACAAAAGGAGATCAAGGGGATACAAATTGGAAAGGAAGAAGTCAAAATATCACTTTTTGCAGATGATATGATAGTATATATAAGTGACCCTAAAAATTCCACCAGAGAACCCCTAAACCTGATGAACAGCTTCAATGAAGAAGCTGGATATAAAATTAACTCAAACAAGTCAATGGCCTTTCTTTACACAAAGGATAAAGAGGCTGAGAAGGAAATTAGGGAAACAACACCCTTCTCAATAGTCACAAATAATATAAAATACCTTGGTGTGATTCTAACTAAGGAAGTGAAAGATCTGTATGACAAGAAATTAAAGAAGATCGCAGAAGATGGAAAGATCTCCCATGCTCATGGATTGGCAGGATCAATATAGTAAAAATGGCTATCTTGCCAAAAGCAATCTACAGATTCAATGCAATCCCCATCAAAATTCCAACTCAATTCTTCAACGATATTGGAAAGGGCAATCTCCAAATTCATCTGGAATAACAAAAAACCTAGGATAGCAAAAACTCTTCTCAAGGATAAAAGAACCTCTGGTGGAATCACCATGCCTGAACTAAAGCTGTACTAAAGAGCAATTGTGATAAAAACTCCATGATACTAGTATAGCAACAGACAAGTAGACCAATGGAATAGAACTGAAGACCCAGAAATGAACCCACACACCTATGATCACTTGATCTTTGACAAGGGAGCTAAAACAATCCAGTAGAAAAAAGATAGCATTTTTCAACAAATGGTGCTGGCACAACTGGCAGTTATCATACAGAAAAATGCAAATTGATCTATTCCTATCTCCTTGTACTAAGGTCAAATCTAAGTGGATTAAGGAACTTCACATAAAACCAGAGACACTGAAACTTATATAGGAGAAAGTGGGGAAAAGCCTCAAAGATATGGGCACAGGGGAAAAATTCCTGAATAGAACAGCAATGGCTTGTGCTATAAGATTGAGAATCAACAAATGGCACCTCATAAAATTGCAAAACTTCTGTAAGGCAAAAGACACAGTCAATAAGACAAAAAGGCCACTAACAGATTGGGAAAGGATCTTTACCTATCCTAAATCAGATAGGGGACTAATATCCAATATATATAAAAAACTCAAAAAGGTGGACTCCAGAAAATCAAATAACCCCATTAAAAAATGGGGCTCAGAGCTAAACAAAGAATTCTCATCTGAGGAATACCGAATGGCTGAGAAGCACCTGAAAAAATGTTCAGCATCCTTAATCATCAGGGAAATGCAAATCAAAACAACCCTGAGATTCTATCTCACACCAGTCAGAATGGCTAAGATAAAAAATTCAGTGACAGCAGATGCTGGAGAGAATGTGGAGAAAGAGGAACACTCCTCCATTGTTGGTGGAATTGCAGGCTTGTACAACCACTCTGGAAATCAGTCTGGCGGTTCCTCAGAAAATTGGACATAGTACTACAGGAGGATCTGGCAATACCTCTCCTGGGCATATATCCAGAAGATGTTCCAAATGGTAAGAAGGACACATGCTCCACTAAGTTCATAGCAGCCTTATTTATAATAGCCAGAAGCTGGAAAGAACCCAGATGCCCCTCAACAGAGGAATGGATACAGAAAATGTGGTACATTTACACAATGGAGTACTACTCAGCTATTAAAAAGAATGAATTTATGAAATTCCTAGGCAAATGGATGGACCTGGAGGGCATCATCCTGAGTGAGGTAACTCAATCACAAAAAAAACCTCACATGATATGTACTCACTGATAAGTGGATATTAGCCCAGCAACTTAGAATACCCAAGATATAAGATACGAAGCTCGGGAAGAACGAAGACCAAGGTGTGGATACTTTGCCCCTTCTTGGAATTGGGAGCAAGGTACATATGGAAGGAGCTACAGAGACAGAGTTTGGAGCTGAGATGAAAGGATGGACTATCTAGAGACTGCCATACAGGGGGATACATCCCATAATCAGCCTCCAAACGCTGACACCATTGCATACACTAGCAAGATTTTGCTGAAAGGACCCTGATATAGCTGTCTCTTGTGAGACTATGCAGAGGTCTAGCAAATACAGAAGTGGATGCTCACAATCAGCTTTTTGATGGATCACAGGGCCCCCAATGGAGGAGTTGGAGGAAGTACCCAGGGAGCTGGGGGGATCTGCAGCCCTATAGGTGGAACAACAATATGAACTAACCATACCCCCCCCCCCCCCAGCTCGTGTCTCTAGCTGCATATGTATCAGAAGATGGCCTGGTCGGCCATCAGTGGAAAGAGAGGCCCATTGATCATGCAGACCTTATATACCTCAGTACAGGGGAATGCCAGGGCCAAGAGGTGGTAGTGGGTGGGTGTGGGAGGGTGTGGGGGACTTTTTGGAATAGCATTGGAAATGTAAATGAAATACATACCTAAGAATAAAAAAAAATATAAAAAATAATCTTCTGTTTGCCCCTCTTATTATGAATACATAAGACATAAAGAAATCTGATGGAACGGACTGTTTGGAACAGAAAAAGACATGGAAAAGGTCACAAGAATGCTTCAAACAGCAAACATTGCTCTGCTTACATGACACTGGAGACACATTCATCCAAGAGAGAAAGTGGACTTTCAAATAGAGATCTGGCCTCTGCTCTCAGCTTCTGATGGCAGTGCCCAGTCCTTTGGTTAGTGAGGATGGAGTATGCATACCACTGTCAGGATGAGAAAGTGTCATACTAGAAAGACGAGCCATGTGATTTCAAGTGGGGCTTCAGTTATGTAATACCAACTGGCATGAAGACTGGATTCAACCATCTGGGCTTCTAATAAGTCATCTTCCCTAGGCAACCAGGCCTAAATTCAATTTTGAACAGATGCTTATGTCAGCTTCTCCTGCAAGAAGCCTTCCTAAGTACATAGATCCTGGGACTCCTGATAGGAGCAGCATATGGAGGACAAAAGAAAACCTGTGTGTAGAACCCTATCTCATTCGGTTTTGTGAATATCTTCCTTAGATAATATATATTTCCTCATTAATTATTTAATTGAAACTTTGAAGGCTGGTGAAGTAAACTCAGGTTCTTGTGCATGCCCTCTGTCATAGTTCCAATCCCTTAGGATGGTACTGATTTATGTATTTATCATATAAAACCAAATTGATGAAAACAATAGAGCTCAATGAATTCTTAGTCACTAATAAGTAACTAGAATTTTGACTGATTTCAAAAATCCTTAAATATGTTGATGTTTAAAAAAGAGGGAAGTTTGGACGAGAGAACCATACACTCTCAGTTTAGCTAACTGTTCACAGACACTCCTTACTCCAGTTTGGTGAGCATTTATCTTGTATCTGAGGATAGAATGGCACAGATAGGCAAATTATAGTAGTTACAAAATTTAATTCACTATGCCACAAAGGGGCTTGGAAAATAAAAGATACCAGTATTCTGTCATAAAAGATTCGTAATACTCTTTCAATCCAAGAAAGCTACATAGCTTTGTTGGGAACAGGAGTGGGGGTACACTTAATAACTGACTTTCGATGTGGCCTTTGAACAGAGAATTTACATAAAATTTTATGTTCTAAAAGTAACCAATGAAAAGTGGCAAGGTTGGGTCCAATCATAAAGAGTTGGGTTTTTTGTTTGTTTGTTTGTTTTTCTTAGTTTGTTTTTTGGTTTTTTTTTTTTTTTGTTCTTGTTGTTGTTTTTTTTCAGGAGAGGAGTGCTTAAAGAATAAGCAGGAGTGAGTAGAAATAAGAAGGTCAGAAATGAAACTGGATCTAGGAAAAGTTCATCCTAGGAGGTCAGTATTACAAGGATTCAGTTTCTGATGGTGTTTAAGGGATGCTCCAGGAAGGAGGGCTTTTATCAGGAGCATTTGCTATTCAGCCTAAGGGAAACTCACAGTCTTAAGAGTCTGCAAGGGCTGGGCACATCTCACTGTACGTTCAATGAGCTCCTTTTGCTTTGAGTGGATAAGCTCAGCCCAATTCCTCAGAGGAATTTACAGCTAGACTGGGATAGCTGGTGGCCTGGGAGTCTAGATTTGAAGAGATAACCTCATTACAAGTGATAGAAACCATTTTGTTATGGCTCCAATTGTCCCAGAGAACACAGCCAGAAAAGTGAGAATCCCAAATATTGACAGATTACTTTTAAAGTTTAAAAGTGCGCTTCTGCAGCCTGCCATTTCGCAGCACAGTAACTGTGTTTAAGAAGAATGCTTGAACAGCAATTACAGAGAGTGGCCAGTCTTCTTTTATAGTTTCCAATGACTACCCAATTTCAACTTCCTGAGGATACTGATCAGAAAAAAAAAAAAAAAAAAAAAAAAAAAGAAAAGAAAAGAAAAGAAAAGAAAAGAAAAAAAAAAACATTCTTAGTTTGAAAAGTCAAAACCACTTTCTAGTTATAAGCAAGAAATGGCTTTGTGTGGTATGTGTGTGTGTGTGTGTGTGTGTGTGTGTGTGTGTGTGTGTGTGTGTTTTAAAAACTAAATAAAAAGGCCATAGCACTCATCTATGAATCAAAAAAGTAGAATTAATGGCTGAAATGTAGGGATATATACTTTATATGGGCTATGTTGAGTTTTCTAAACCTCCCTTTGGAAATCAAGGTACCGTTTTACATAGATCAATACAGAATAGATCTCTGGGCTTGGCATCCTTTTCCAAAATCTGTGGCCTAAGTCTTTTCTACCAGAAGTTGGCAGCCTTATTAGTCTTTAGAAAGGAAAGTGTGTTTGGGAGATCAGGTAAATATTGTAAGAGAGTTCATAAATGGTAAAGGTGAATGAGTAGATACAAAATATCCTGGTAGTTGAAAGGAGGAAAACCCGGGGAGAGATTTGTTTGACTTCAGTGACCTTGGAAACAGAAATGAATTCCTAGTGAACAGGCTCTGGTAGAAAAGCATACTCTAAGAAATGTGCCAACCACAGTGAATTTTGAAATGTAAGCAGGTGTCACTTAAAAGACCAGTTGACATGAAGAACACTTTGAGGTATGTCCAAACAGAATTGAGACATATCAGGTCAAAAATAGCGATCTCTTCCATACATACTAATGCTTTGTGGGATTTAGCATGTCTCCAACAGGCAAATGAGCAGGCAAAGCAAGTCTGAAAAGACTAAAATGCCTTCTATATATTATTCCTTACTTTGTTGTTAAACTTCATCTGATCTCCCGCACCCAAAATTTCCAATTAGGTGTATTTGTAAACGATAACTAAAACTGCCCTCATAAATCACAGGCTCCATTACCAAATGTATACATGGGACACATTTATGAAGTGGAGAAGAATAGCTATCAAAGATATTAAAATATGCTTTTTCCTTATCTTCATAGTAGTTTTTACCCTGCATCTTAAAATAAGTTTCCATTAGACATTTTGTCCCTTTAAACATGGAAAAATAATTATGATCAAGTAGCAAATACAAGAACTGATGAAATAGCCATGGTGGTAGCTGTATTTAACACCCAAGTCGGGAATACAAAAGTTAGAACAGGTATTTTATCTTCCTAAGATCCACTGCCTGTTTAAGTGTAACATAATTTTTTTTGCTGGGCCATTTTAAGTACTTTGGTTTGGAATTGTTTAGAGAAGTTTTGAGATGGGCAGACAGTTGTGGTTGATGGCTGCAGAATTCACTGGATTAGATGAACCCCGATGTATCATCTTCTAAGAACACCTCTTAGTGTGGTAAGGCATCGCCAACAGGGGGTTTAACCACAAGGGCTATCAATGGCATATTATAATTCACTACAAGACAGAAAGCAAATAAAAATTCAGTGTGATAAGCCAAGGAAACTGAAAGGTAGTCTGCAGCCTCACACTCACCTAGACCTATGCTCCTGTGCTCATATAATGATGTTGGTCCTGGCATAGACTGTCAGCTGTTGAGCCTTCACTCCAGGACCCTTTATTCGCTTCTTTATTAACACTCCATGTTAATTAAGTAGAAACTCCTGTCAGGACTGTAGCTGAAATATCAACTCTTAACCAAACACCTTTTCACCACTTCATGAATGACTGTCATAAGATCTTAACTTTTTATCATGCTTTCATTCTTGCCAATCTATAATATATCTTTAAAACAAACAAAAAAAACCATAAAATAATGTTTTTTATCTTCTCAAAACCTTCCACTGGACTCATGTCCTTATCTTATACTTGAAAAGAAAACTGTTATGTCTGTAGAAGTTTGTAGATGTCTATGTGATTTGTTCTTTCACTAGCTCTCTATCATCTCTATCATCTCTCTCATTCTATCTATCTATCTATCTATCTATCTATCTATCTATCTATCTATCTATCATCTATCTATCTGTGAACAAGGCACCACAGGCTCCTGTGACTCTTCCAAGACTCCTGTTCTACTGCATAGGACATTATATCTAAAATGGCTCCCAGCACACCAGTGAGACAGCCAAAAGGAGGTGAAAATATTTTAAGAGCCAGTGGAATTGGAAGGCCCCAAGGAAGTAAGGTCTTCTAGACACAACAGGATTGACATACCTATGAACTTACAATGACAGAGGAATCGAGCAAAGGGCCTGCAGAGGCCTAAGGCACAAGGGGTCAAGAGCTGAGTGGGGAAAGAGACACAAGTTTCCATCCCTAATCCAAAAGCTATCTCCAACTAAACTTCCTGCAAAGGAAAAAAAAAAAAAAGATTTTCTCTAATGGAGTCTAACTTTGTATACAAACCACACTTAAGGCCAGGCTCAATGATATTTTTTCAAACTCAGTGGTATTATAGGGTGTTTTGTTTTGTTTTGCTTTGTTTTGTCTCACAGTGTTTTGTCTGGACTTTTACTAACAAATCTTTTGTTCTTCTTATGGTTTCTGATCTTAGCTTTATGGATTTTCTGTGTATGTGAACGTGCTTGTCTCAGCATCTGTATGTGTTTCTTGAACTTTTTCTTAGGTTTTAATTTTAGGTTTTTTTTTTGCTATTTTTATTTTAGCTTATACCATCTATTGTTATTTATTATTATTATTATTATTATTATTATTATTATTATTATTATTATTATTAATGCCTGTTTATACTCTGATGAGAAAGAGAGAAAGAAAAGATGTGGATTTGGGTGGATGAGAAAGTAGGGAGAACTTGAAGGAGTTGGAGGAGAGAAAAACATTTTTTTTGGAAAAAACTATTTTCAATTTAAAAATAGATAAGAGATAATAAAAGAAAAAAAATAAATTCAAATATTATGAACCCTGCCCCAGGAACTTTGGGCAAAGGCTCAGTATGATTTTGGATTATAAAATATTTGTTCAAAAAGAATTGTAAAATTCTCTGTGTCCTCAGTTTTCTTTATTCCTCTAGTAGGTACCACTTTTTATTTTCTGATTTATTCATGCCTATACTTGTTCTCTATCTCCTCAAGCAGAATATAAACTCTAAGAGGTAAGGAGGTTGCTGAACTATCAATTCCTTATCCCTAGTGACAAAAACAGAAACACTTATTTTCCAGATAATTGTAACAACTTGAAACAAGTCATTAACTTACATGTGCTCAGCAGGTGCTCAGTTGAATAAAGTCCCAACAGTGAGGAAGTTGGCACAAAGGAGAGATTTTTATTTTTATTAATCATTCCATTTGTTTACATCTCAAATGATATTCTAGCTACCCCTCCACAACCTTTCCAACATCCTGCATCTGCCCTCTCCTCCCTCCTCTTTGCCTCTATGAGGGTGCTTCTCTCTCTCTCTCTCTCTCTCTCTCTCTCTCTCTCTCTCTCTCTCTCTCTCTCTTTCCTGCCCCACTTCCCCCTCATCCCTCTATGCTGGGGCATCAGTCCTCAACAGGAGCAACAGGTCCCCTCCCACTGATGTCAGAGAAGGCCATCGTATGCTACATATGTATCTGGAGCCACAGATTCCTTCCTGTTCACTCCTTGGTTGGTGGTCCAGTCTTTGGGAGCACTGGTGGTCCATCAGCCTATGTCACAATCCCCAGGGAGAACATTATTTTATGGTTGTACTTTACTCTACCCAAGTGTTATCCTTAAAGAGATGTGGCAGAGTGATCAATAATTGTACCTTTGCAGGGGCAGAGAGAACAGTGAGAATGTAAATTGATAAGCAGAAACTACAATTCTTTAAAATGTCAGTAAATCACATAGTTTCTTTGTTATTGTTTCAGGGTAAAAATAAACATGTTTTTAAGTTGCCTCTGGACTCCAAAGGACTTACAAACTACCTCACTTGGGTGGCTAGGAGAAGTCCTCCTTTTTAGTCTGCATATCAAGCTTTTCTTTGATAATTGCTACATGCCCAGTGTGCCCCACATATAAGGATCTCTGCATGGACTTCTAACTAACCAGTGCTTATATTTAATGGCATGACAGTTTTCAAGTTAATTTTATTTACATGGACTTGTCATTACATTAACTATTTTTGTAATACTATATAGAAATGAATATGTATTCCTAAATAAACAATTAATTAAAACAATATTGTCCCTATTTACTCACTTAAGAATGTTTATTACATGCCTAGTTATTGAGGTATTTCCTCTGCGAGACAGTATGTAGGAAGAGAATATAAATTACAAGCCTTTATTGAGGAATATGTCATCAAGGAACACATGGACATTTGCTATGTGCTCTAGAACATCCATATAATAGAAAAATTCATTCAAGAAGAATCAAAATTTTCAAAATAAAAATATTAGTTAATATGAGCCTTACAGTATAGACACTATTCTTTTGAAAATTAAATAATTTATTTTTTAAATTTTATGTACAATATGTCATCGTAACATTCCTATCATCTCTTCAACACCTCTCATATCTCCCTGGCCTCTCCTAACTTCATGACATTTATCTTTGCTACTCTATCTATATATGTATCACACATGTATGTATGTATTATGCTGAGTCTACTTAGTGTTGCTCATACATGCATGATTTTAGGGACTCTCCAGTTGGTGTTGGATGACCAATTAGAGAGTTCATCCCTTGAGAAGACTAATTCACCTCTCTTAGCAGCTTTTAATTGCCCAAATTTCTTCAACTGGAGGTGGAGCCCCATGAGATTTCTATTATCATGTTGGCATATCAACTGGTATTATCTCTGCTCAGGTCTTATTTAGATAGCCATATTGCTGAGATTCCAGGAGTGTAATAGCCTTTCTGGTCCTCTAGCTCTTACAGCTTCTAAGCTTTCTCTTCCATGATGTTCCCTGTGCCTTGGGTTTATGGTTCTGTTGTAGATTTGTCACTAGTTGGGGTTCGGCATCAATGGTCAGTTGTTCTCTGCATTGTGACTAGTTGTGACTTTTTGTAAATAGACTCCATCTGCTGAAAGGAAAGCTTCCTTGAGGAGGCCTGTGAGCTACACTGAGCAGCAAGCTTAACAATAAGGGTTAAGAATGCAGTTAGGGACCAGGGTCACAAGTCCCTTCCAGTCTGCCCCAGCACTGGGTCTCCTTGTGCTCAGAGTCAGCAGACACGCCCAAGGTCCACAGAGCACTCTCCATGGGATCTTAGAACCTCTGGTGAGTGGAACACAACTTTTGTTTCAATCCAATCCCACAGGACCTGAGACAGCATTAATTAGGGAAGCAGAAAAACTGGACTGACCAGGGTCACAAGACACTTCCAGTCGGCCCATGCACAGGGTCACCTTGGGCACGAAGTTGGTGGACACCCCCAAGGTCCCCAGAGCACTCTCCATGGATCTTAGGACCTCTGGTAAGTGGAACACAACTTCTGCCAGGAGGCAGATTCAAATGCCAGATATCTGGGCACCTTCCCTGCAAGAGGAGAGCTTGCCTGCAGAGAGTGCTCTGACCACTGAAACTCAAGAGAGAGCTAGTCTCCCAGGTCTGCTGATAGAGACTAACAGAATCACAAGAAGAACAAGCTCTAACCAGAGACAACTATAACAACTGACTCCAGAGATTACTAGATGGTGAGAGGCAAACGTAAGAATCTTACTAACAGAAGCCAAGACCACTCACCATCATCAGAACTAAGCACTCCCACCTCACCCAGTCTTAGGCACTCAAACACACCCTAAAAGCTAGACCCGAATTTAAAAGCATTTCTCATGATGATGGTAAAGGACATCAAGAAGGACTTTAATAACTCACTTAAAGAAATACAGGAGAACACTCCAAAAGAGTCCCAAGACCTTAAAGAAAAACATGAAAACACAACCAAAAAGGTAGAAGTCCTTAAAAAAAAAACAGGAAAACACATCCAAACAGGTGATGGAAATGAACAAAACCATACAAGACCTATAAAAGAAAGTAGACACAGTAAAGAAAACCCAAAGTGAGGCAACGCTAGAGATAGAAACCCTAGGAAAGAAATCTGGAACCATAGATGCAAGCATCAGCAACAGAATACAAGAGATTGAAGAGAGAATCTCAAGTGCAGAAGACTCCATAGAGAACATCAGCACAACAATCAAAGAAAATGCAAAATGCAAAAAGATCCTAACTCAAAACATCCAGGAAATCCAGGACACAATGAGAAGACCAAACCTGCAAATAATAGGAATAGATGAGAATGAAGATTTTCAACTTAAAGGGCCAGCAAATATCTTCAACAAAATAATAGAAGAAAACTTCCCAAACTTAAAGAAAGAGATGCCCATGAACATAGAAGAAGCCTACAGAAATCCAAAAGACTGGACCACAAAAGAAATTCCTCCTGGCACATAAAAATCAGAACAACAAATCACTAAATAAAGATAGAATATTAAAAGCAGTAAGGGAAAAAGGTCAAGTAACATACAAAGGCAGGCCTATCAGAATTACACCAGAGTTTTCACCAGAGACTATGAAAGCCAGAAGATCCTGGACAGATGTTATACAGACACTAAGAGAACACAAATGCCAGCCCAGGCTACTATACCCAGCAAAACTCTCAATTACCATAGATGGAGAAACAAAAGTATTCCATAACAAAACCAAATTCACACATTATCTTTCCACAAGTCCAGCCTTTCAAGGATAATAACAGAAAAAAAAAATACAAGCACGGGAACCATGCCCTAGAAAAAACAAGAAGGTAATCCCTCAAAAAACCTAAAAGAAGACAGCCACAAGAACAGAATGCCAACTCTAACAACATAAATAATAGGAAGCAACAATTACTTTTCCTTAATATCTCTTAATATCAATGGTTTCAATTCCCCAATAAAAAGACATAGACTAACAGACTGGCTACACAAACAGGACCCAACATCCTGCTGCTTACAGGAAACTCATCTCAGGGAAAAAGACAGACACTACCTCAGAGTGAAAGGCTGAAAAACAATTTTTCCAAGCAAATGGTCTGAAGAAAGAAGCCGGAGTAGCCATTCTAATATCGAATAAAATCAACTTCCAACCCAAAGTTATCAAAAAAGACAAGGAGGGACACTTCATATTCATCAAAGGTAAAATCCTCCAAGAGGAACTCTCAATTCTGAATTTCAATGCTCCAAATGCAAAGGCAGCCACATTCCTTAAAGAAACTTTAGTAAAGCTCAAAGCACACATTGCAGCTCACACAATATTAGTGGGAGACTTCAACACACCACTTTCATCAATAGACAGATCATGGAAACTGAAACTAAACAGGGACACAATGAAACTAATAGAAGTTATGAAACAAATGGATTTAACAGATATGCACAAAACATTGTATCCTAAAATAAAAGGATATACTTTCTTCTTAGTACCTCATGGTACCTTCTCCAAAATTGACCATATAATTGGTCCCAAAAGAGGCTTAAACAGATACAAAAATATTGAAATTGTCCCATGTATTCTATCAGATCACGATGGATTAAGGCTGATCTTCAATAACAATATAAAAAGCCAACTTTCACGTGGAAACTGAACAACACTCTTCTCAATGATACCTTGGTCAAGGAAGGAATAAAGAAAGAAATTAAAGACTGTTTAGAGTTTAATGAAAATGAAGCCACAGCATACCCAAACTTATGGGACACAATGAAAGCATTTCTAAAAGGGAAAGTCATAGCTCTGAGTGCCTCCAAAAAGAAACTAGAGAGAGCAAACACCAGCAGCTTGACAACACATCTAAAAGCTCTAGAATAAAAGGAAGCAAATTCACCCAAGAGGAGTAGACAGCAGGAAATAATCAAACTCAGTGGCGAAATCAACCAAGTGGAAACAAGAAGAACTATTCAAAGAATCAAACAAACAGGGAGCTGGTTCTTTGAAAAAAATCAACAAGATAGATAAACCCTTAGCCAGACTCACTAGAGGGCACAGGGACAGCATCCTAATTAACAAAATCAGAAATGAAAAGGGATACATAACAACAGATCTTGAAGAAATCCAAAACACCATCAGATCCTTCTACAAAAGGCTATACTGAACAAAACTGGAAAACCCGGACAAAATGGACAAATTTCTAGACAGATACCAGGTACCAAAGTTAAATCAGGATCAAGTTAATGATCTAAACAGTCCCATATCCCCTAAAGAAATAGAAGCAGTCATTAATAGTCTCCCAACCAAAAAAGCCCAGGACCAGATGGGTTTAGTGCAGAGTTCTATCAGACCTTCAAAGAAGATCTAATTCCAGTTCTTCACAAACTATTCCACAAAATGGAAACAGAATGTACTCTACCCAACTCATTCTATGATGCCACAATTACTCTGATACCCAAACCACAGAAAGATCCAACAAAGATAGAGAATTTCAAACCAATTTCCCTTATGAATATCGATGCAAAAATCCTCAATAAAGTTCTTGCTAACCGAATCCAAGACACATTAAAACAATCATCCATCCTGACCAAGTAGGTTTTATTTCAGGGATGCAGGGATGGTTTAATATATGAAAATCCATCAATTTAATCCATTATATAAACAAACTCAAAGACAAAAATCACATGATCATCTCATTAGATGCAGACAAAGCATTTGACAAAATCTAAAACCCATTCATGATAAAAGTCTTGGAAAGATCAGGAATTCAAGGCCCATACCTAAACATGATAAAAGCAATCTACAGCAAACCAGTAGCCAACATCAAAGTAAATGGTGAGAAGATGGAAGCCATCCCACTAAAATCAGGGACTAGAAAAGGCTGTCCACTTTCTCCATACCTATTCAACATTGTACTTGATGTTGAACAACAAAAGGAGATCAAGGGGATACAAATTGGTAAGGAAGAAGTCAAAATATCACTTTTTGCAGATTATATGATAGTATATATAAGTGACCCTAAAAATTCCACCAGGGAACTCCTAAACCTGATAAACAGTTTCAGTGAAGTGGCTGGATATAAAATTAACTCAAACCAGTCAATGGCCTTTCTCTACACAAAGAATAAACAGGCTATGAAAGAAATTAGGTATATAACACCCTTCTCAATAGTCACAAATAATATAAAATACCTTGGTGTGACTCTAACTAAGGAATTGAAAGATCTGTATGACAAGAACTTCAAGTCTCTGAAGAAAGAAATTAAAGAAGATCTCAGAAGATGGATAGAACTCCCATGCTCATGGATTGGCAGGATCAATATAGTAAAAATGGCTATCTTGACAAAAGCAATCTACAGATTCAATGCAACCTCCATCAAAATTCCAACTTAATTCTTCAACGAATTAGAAAGAGCAATCTGCAAATTCATCTGGAATAACGAAAAACCTAGGATAGCAAAAACTCTTCTCAAGGATAAAAGAACCTCTGGTGAAATCACCATGCCTGACCTAAAGCTGTACTACAGAGCAATTGTGATAAAAACTGCATGGTACTGGTATAGCAACAGACAAGTAGACCAGTGGAATAGAATTGAAGACCCAGAAATGAACCCACACACCTATGGTCACTTGATCTTTGACAAGGGAGCTAAAACCATCCAGTGGAAAAAAGACAGCATTTTCAACAAATGGTACTGGCACACTGGCGGTTAACATGTAGAAGAATTCAAATTGATCCATTCCTATCTCATTGTAATAAGGTCAAAACTAAGAGGATCAAGGAACTCCACATAAAACCAGAGACGCTGAAACTTACAGAGGAGAAAGTGGGAAAAAGCCTCGAAGATATGGGCACAGGGGAAAAGTTCCTGAATAGAACAGCAATGGCTTGTGCTGTAAGTTCGAGAATTGACAAATGGGACCTCACAAAATTGCAAAGCTTCGGCAAGGCAAAGAACTCCACCAACAGATTGGGAAAGGATCTTTACCTATCCTAAATCAGATAGGGGACTAATATCCAATATATATAAAGAACTCAAGAAGGTGGACTCCAGAAAATCAAATAACCCCATTAAAAATGGGGCTCAGAGCTAAACAAAGAATTCTTACCTGAGGAATACTGAATGGCTGAGAAGCACCTGAAAAAATGTTCAGCATCCTTAATCATCAGGGAAATGCAAATCAAAACAACCCTGAGATTCTATCTCACACCAGTCAGAATGGCTAAGATAAAAAATTCAGGTGACAGCAGATGCTGGTGAGGATGTGGAGAAAGAGGTACACTCCTCCATTGTTGGTGGGATTGCAAGCTTGTACAACCACTCTGGAAATCAGTCTGGCGGTTCCTCAGAAAATTGGACATAGTACTACCGGAAGATCCCGCAATACCTCTCCTGGGCATATATCCAGAATATGTTCCAACCTGTAAGAAGGACACATGCTCCACTATGTTCATAGCCACCTTATTTATAATAGTCAGAAGCTGGAAAGAACCCAGATGCCCCTCAACAGAGGAATGGATATAGAAAATGTGGTACATTTACACAATGGAGTACTACTCAGCTATTAAAAAGAATGAATTTATGAAATTCCTAGGCAAATGGATTGACCTGCAGGGCATCATCCTGAGAGAGGTAACCCAATCACAAAAATGTACTCACTGGTAAGTGGATATTAGCCCAGAAACTTAGAATACCCAAGATGCAAGATACATAGCACATGAAATTCAAGAATAACAAAGACCATAGTGTGGACACTTTGCCCCTTCTTAGAATTGGGAACAAAACACCCATGGAAGGAGTTACAGAGACAAAAGGATGGACCTTCTAGAGACTGCCATATCCGGGGATCCATCCCATAATCAGCCGCCAAACACAGACACCATTGTATACACTAGCAAGATTTTCCTGAAAGGACCCCGTTAAAGCTGTCTCTTGTGAAACTATTCCGGGGCCTAGCAAACACAGAAGTGGATGCTCACAGTCAGCTATTGGATGGATCACAGGCCCCCAATGGAGGAGCTAGAGAAAGTATCCAAGGAGCTAAAGGGATCTGCAACCCTATAGGTGGAACAACAATATGAACTAATCAGTACCCCCCCCCCCCCCCGAGCTAGTGTCTCTAGTTGCATATGTATCAGAAGACAGCCTAGTTGGCCATCAGTGGCAAGAGAGGCCCATTGGTCGTGCAAGCTGTATATGCCCTAGTACAGAGGAATGCCAGGGCCAAGAAGTGGGAGTGGGTGGGTAGGGGAGTGGGGAAGGAGGGTATGGGGGACTTTTTGGATAGCATTGGAAATGTAAATGAAATAAATACCTAATAAAAATGTTTTAAAAAATTAAAAAAAAAAAACAAGTAAAAAAGAAAAAAAAAGAATGCAGTTAGGAATTCAGCTTTCCTAAAAGTGGAAGTAGTTTCTTTTTTTATATCCATGATAACACTAGCCCCAGATAGTTGGAAAGGTTCCCAGGGATACATATGGTTGCCCTTCTGTTCAGGGCTTTAAGTCCAGTGAGAACAGCTGCTAGTTACTCACACGTACTGAGTGTCACTACTGTAACTTTAGGGATGTCTCGTGGCTGGTCATTGCAGTGTGTTTTAAGCGTCACAGAATGGTGGGACCTTTGTTTACTTTTCTCGTTTGCAAGCTTGCATAACATTTTTCCATATCATAGAAACGGGTTCTCAGGGAGAAGGCTGTTGTGTCAGATCCAGCTAGATTCATCTGAATCTTGTGTCTGAAGTGCATGGTGTCCTCAGCAGTAGAGAACTACTCTCAGCTTGTGGGAGACAATTAAGGACAACAGCAGTAGTCTGGTTTGTTTCAGTAGTTGTTCAGACTCCCCTGACCAACTAGAGAATATGCTTCTCATGTATAGTACCGGAGAATTTAATAGATAATCTTTGGCTCATGGGAGCGGACATTATTACCCCGAGGCATAGCATTATTATATGTATTATGTTTGTGTAAATATAAAATAATATATTTCCCTATGACTTTTTCAAGCACCCCCGGTATTGTTTATTCTTCCCCTTCTGAAATATTAAATCTTCTGTTCTCATTTTCTTATAATATTTTCTATGTATAACTTAAAAATTATTTTTAAGTCCTATGTTTATATGGACACAGCTTAATAATTAAATCTGTATAAGTTATAATAAATAGGGTTTTTAAAGGATATACTAACAATGAGAAATGGATACTGATCGAAGAAACTAATCGTAAGCCCAATTTTCTTCATGTAGCTTTAAGAATGCCCAAATAGATGGAAAAAAGAGTGTACTGTCTTAATGTTTAAATCAAAAGTAAAAGGCAGAATAGGGACTGGCGACTGGAGACATTTTGCACACGATGGGCAAAGCAGCTGAACAAACAGGTGGGAAATCTGTTTTATAAAACTCACCTTACAGAATTTCACCCAATAAAATACATAGGCACACAGTATTAATTTTTCTAAGTCTATGCATCATCACAAAAGGCCCTTTTAATCATATTCTGAGGGCACATTTGGTTCCATTTGGACACAACTTATGAACACTAAATTTTTTATTTGAATTCCACCTCTTGACAAAGTGGGCAAGAATCCAAGCAAGCTGACATGGTTAACTATTGGTTTAATTCATATAGCCTGGAGTTCTAATACAAACAACTCAATTCACCATAATGCTATATACCATGAAATTGTAGCCCTCCTCAATAGAATTACATGTACTTAAAAAAAATCTTCACAAATAAATATATTTTATCCCAGCTCAAAGAAAATAGATGTTCTAAGATCACAATGAGAAACTAGATTTTATTTTCATGATAATAAACTAATCAACCAGGAGTTAACCAAGTTCTGGTTTTCTAAACTGAATTTTATAAGGTTATTGCAACAAATCTGAGTTTTATCATTGTTCCTAGCTCAGGTTTGGCCAGAAACGAAGATGTACAGAGCAAAACCATTTTACTTTTTCCTCATGATTTTCACAGTGTCTGTGAATGGAATTAGACAAAAACACTTTGCTTTCATAGTCTGGAAATATAGTATATTCTTACATTAACCAACATAAGTGAGTTATTATAACATCTAGGCCATCCACCATATATCACTCTTATTTTCAATAGCATGATAATTTTCCTTTATGAGGTATTTTGGTTGCCTAACACCAAATACTGACAGGAAAATACTTACACTCTGTCTTAATTTATTTCATTCTATATTCTATGGCACACAGGTGTTTCCGGTCTGGTTATCTATTGGAATTGCAGTTGTGTTTTAAACCCCTTATGGTTATGGTGTCGCTGCTATTTTCCATTTTGAGATGTGGTCTTTCAATGTTACTCAGGCTGTATTTGAACTCCTGGCTTCTATTTTTTTCATGTACCTCAGTTTACCAAGTAGCACTTAATATAGACAGCTACTTCCACCCTCAAGTTCCTTCCTTTGTTAAAATAAAATATTATTTTTCTTCAATAAGAAACTATATATTTAAACAAGTGACGATTCAAGTGGGATTCTCTTCTATGCTACTTGCTGTTTAATATTAGCAATGATGATACCTAGCTGATTGGTATTTATCAGCACTGCTTTATTTCAGTGAAATTGGCTGCAGTCAGCTGAGGACCACTGTTCCCAGGCAGAAGACTGGCAGCAGCAAGATTTAGCCAACTTACAGAATCACACTGTGCAGACGGTATTGTTGGATGCTAGTGTGGGCCATCTCTTTGAAGTTAGAGTCCCTACGGAACAGTCTGAGAGGGTGCAGAGTTGCTGGAGAAAGTATAGTGTTTAACAACAGAGAAAAATCCATTGAGAAGGAGCCAGAGCTGCTGCACTGCTGGGTTGATGCTTTTTTTTCTAAGAGAGCAGAAGTTTGATAAAAGGACAGATAACAATGTACTGTATTGATTTCTAAGGAAGACAACAGTGATTCTGGTGCCTGTGTCTTGTTTGTTTGCTTGCACATCCTTCCCGTTTGAACAGTTTCCATATTTTTTATACTGTGAACCCAGGCTTGGATGAAATCACACAGAAAGCAAAACTCCCATATTAATTTCATGTTATTTTGGAAGGCATCAATTCTAATAACAGAAGTTAATCAAACTTCTGTTTCTATATTCTCTGGCAGACTCCATCAGCCAATGACTACAATTTTATGTTTTTGAGGCTCATGGTTTAATGGCAGTTATTTGAGAAATACTGAGGCTAACCTTCTACAAAGTTCATAAATATCAAGTTTTAATGGAAAAAAATAAGAAATGTTCCAACTCAACAGCACATCAACACACACACACACACACACACACACACACACACACACACACAATTTCCTATAAAATGTAAGTTGATCATAAATTGAGGCCTCAGTAATCAATTTAATGTGAAATGACATGCAATCTATTTCAATCAATTTGCTATGTTTACTTTAATTTTCTGTCTGTTTTAAACAATGTTTCAAGATGGTACAGTCAAAGATGTCTTTTGACTGGCTGTTTCCCCAGTCTAAGGAGCAACCAGAAGTAAAGTGGAGAGGACGAAGGCTGAAGGATGCTTTTAAATGGCCTGAGAACATCATTCCCTATTAACACTATTTAGCATTCTGCCAAGAATCAATATACTTCTAATAATAATATAATTAATGCAGGACCACACATTCCAGTCACAAATTTATACATGGATTCAGCAGAAACGAGAAAGAACATGGTCTGGAGGAAAAAAAAAATATCTTTTTGCTCATCTACCTCTAATTTTAAACAGGGTATAAATTAAACATTCTTTGATAATAATATGCAATGACAGTATAATCATATGCTAACATTTAATCACCTTTTATATACAATATTACCCTGATTCTTCTTTAAAATTTTATGTTGTATATTGCTGTACATTTTTCTTGCTGATTGATTCTCTTTATTACCACTGATTTTATTTATGCTGCTAATTTTCTTTTCCTAAGCATATATTTTAATGAGTAGTTTTGTTCGGCTACCGTCTACAGAACAAGAGAATTCAGCACACCTGCCTAAAGAAGATGCTAGGGATCACCGAGGAAAGAAATTGACATTTTACTTTACCCTCAGCATGGAGCCAGGGGCAAAGTTTGATCTGAAAACTTGCAAATTAACCAAAACTGTCACTCAGGAGTTATGGGCCTGAATGCTGCAAAATATGTTCTTTGAAGTCCTCATTTCAGCAAAATTATTAAAAAACTTTATATCTAATTAAAATTGTAACTGCATTCCCATTTTTCAAAATCTCTATATCCTCAGGGCCAATTGGGACGCGTGAATCTGCACCCTCCTCGCCGCCGCTCACCAAGCTGCTCCTATCGCAAATGCACATCATTACCATCTCCCCAGCTGAGAGGAGCAGCCATTATCATGCAGCATTATTAATCTTCTTGTCTTATCAACTTGCAAATCACAAGCTATTGAGCCTCATGGCATGGTTCTGGGTCCATAGTTATTCATTTTGTAGGTCTACCTAGCCTTTGAGTCTCCTTAATCACCTGAAGATTGTCAGTCTCATACCTTGGCCTGCCCCTGTGGCCTTGCTCAGCTCCTGGAAAAGTCCATGGTGTTCTTTCCCTCTTTAAAAAAAAAAAAAAAAAAAAAAAAAGAAGATCTTTTTTATTTAAAAAGAGTAAGAGTGAGAGGGAGTGCACGAGAGAGAGAGAGAGAGAGAGAGAGAGAGAGAGAGAGAGAGAGAGAGAACTAAGGATAAATTTCATTAATGGATGTGAATTAACATCCTACTGCCAAGAGCTGACCCTTTCTCCTGACACGTGTGTCTCAGGCATCCTTGTCACTCTTCTCCCCATTAATATTCTGAAAAAGACAGTGCATTGAAGAGGATAGAATAAGATAGTTCCCTTAAACAGGCACTGTTGACCTCAGGTTGGGGATTTTTCTTTAATTTGCTTTTCTTAAAAATAAAATATTAATCACATTGGAAAAGGCAAGCAGAGTTCCTTTACGTTTTTCCCCCCAATATATTCTGTTTCTAATATTGCATTCATTAAATTAAGTCATTGAACACTGTGAACATTTTTAAGTGTGAAAGGAAGATAGAAATGTAATTTTGGGGGAAAGTAGATGAGACAGGCTGAGGTATCCTTGTGACAACTCTTATTTCTGCCAGCCTCTGTGGACATGCCATAAACATTGGTCTTCTGGGATCTTAAATGATTTCTGATCATTTCACCATTAAAAGTTTTTAATTTTGTAAAAGTACAGTTCTCCAACATGACTTCCAGTTGAGAGCAAAACGCACTGACAGGGGCTCCACCATCGTTTCAGATGTGGTGACCGCTGCTATTAAATATTTTAGCTTATGATTTGGGTTCAATGCTTGCATTTATGTGTGAAGCAATAGAAACTTTAACACAAATTTTATATAGATTTTTCCCTCAATATACATGTATAGAGCAGTGCAGAAACATTAAAATTCTTCTTCCATTTGGGGATAACTCTCAGTATCCTATATAATGGTAAAATGATATTGAAATCAAAATTATTTTGCCCTGAAGGAAAAAAAATACCACCAAGTGCTTATGGCATCTGGAAATAACCTTGCCCTTCTATCATGAAAAGCAAAAGTAAGTGAAATGGAAACATGGATGTGAATTTGGAAAGAAATGCAAAGCACGTGGGATTAATGCATCGGGTTTTTAATCTTCAGAGGCTCACATTAAAAATGCAGCTTCAGATGCTGTGCCATGAACTTGGCAGTAATGATGCAATGCTGGTGGCCAGTTAACACACGCACACATGCCGTAAAACACCTCTAACTAAAGGTCTGCTCTCAAAGTAGCACCAAAAGTCTAAACTTTTCAATGAAGATACATTCTATGAAAGTCTAAATGTAACATTGCATATCCATGAGCCTTTCTAGGAAGCAGGGAACCCTACAAAATATTGATGATTCTAACTCTATTTGAAATAAGTTAGTATGCATGGAGCTACATTTAGGTCCTTTAATAATAGTTTTGGAGGTTTTGTGGTTTCTCATTTTAAATACTGTAGAATATGCAGACATTATTAATATAAAATTAGTTCAAACTTGTTTAAATATAGAGTAATTTATCCAATGTATTCTATTCATTAAAGTAGCCAAATAGGATTATTTTCCTCTAATTCTACAATTTATAAAGATTTGACAGTTTTATATGAATCAATGGTAAAATGCACCATTTTGTCTGGGTTATTACACATTTTGAGAGGGTTAAGTATTAAGAAAGAGAGAAAGAGAGAAAGAGAGAAAGAGAGAAAGAAAGAAAGGAAGGAAGGAAGGAAGGAAGGAAGGAAGGAAGGAAGGAAGGAAGGAAGAAAGAAAGAAAGAAAGAAAGAAAGAAAGAAAGAAAGAAAGAAAGAAAGAAAGAAAGAAAGAAAGATCAAAACCAAATCGGCCAAAGCATACAAACAACTAACCACACGATTTGTGAGAAGAGATTTACTGCCATCGGGTGGGTCAGCACTGTGAGCTGGAGGGACTGAAAAGTCCACCTTCTCTTTCTCATAGCACAGGCACCTGCTCCTGATACAGTGTGAGTTCTGAATGGTAGCAGATTAGTGTTAAGCTCCTGCTTTCTGAAAGGAAATATGGTAGCTTTTGCTACTTGTCTCTTCCACCTCTGAAGCATGAATCAGGGGTTATTCATTCAACAAATACTTAGTGCTTATCACATGCCATGTACTATCTTTATTGCATATGATACACTGAAAAGCAGAACTTCCTCTCTTATGCAGTTAGCATGCCAGTGGTAGAGATAAATATAAGATTCGATACTGTGTAAATTATATAGCAATGTGGAAAATTATAGATGCGAAGGCATAATGGAAAACCCAGTGGGCAATAAGGGGTTGGGTGTTTAGTATGGTTAAATATAATAGCATGGGAAATAACTTTCCTATGAAAATAGTAAGGTAAAAAGTGAAGGGCAGGGGAGATGTCTCAGGTAATAAAATCATTACCACACAAACAGGAGAATTTGATCCAGATATTCAGAACCCACATAAAAAGCCAAGTGCCACACCTGTTAATTCACCTGATAAGGGGGAGGAAAGGGGAATTCGTTAAGCTTCCCAGGCAGTGTGTCTAGATGCCTTGGCAAGATGCAGATGCATGAAAATACCCTGCCTTGAAAATAAAGGTGAAGGACAAATGAGGAAGGTACTCTGTCAGCTTGCACAGATGATAATTAATTAATACTCTGAATTAAGATGATTTCCCAGGCAAGGAAGCTCAATGTCTTCTACTGCTCCTCCAGCTGCCCCAGTGCTTTTATCTTTGGGTGTTTGTTTGTTTGTTTTGTTTATATATATTTTTATTAGTTATTTTCTTTCTTTCTTTTTTTTGAGAATCAAAAATTTTTTAATTGAGTATTTATTTAATTTATATTTCCAATGCTATCCCAAAAGTCCCCCACCCACTCCCCCACCCACCCACTCCAACTTCTTGGCCCTGGCATTCCCCTGTATTGAGGCATATAAAGTTTGCACGACCAATGGGCCTCTCTTTCCACTGATGGCCGACTAGGCCATCTTCTGATTCATATGCAGCTAAAGACATGAGCTCCAGGGGGCAGGGACGGTATTGGTTAGTTCATATTGTTGTTCCACCTATAGGATTGCAGATCCCTTCAGCTCCTTGGGTACTTTCTCTAGCTCCTCTATTGGAGGCCCTGTGATCCATCCAATAGCTGACTGTGAGCATCCACTTCTGTGTTTGCCAGGCCCTGGCATAGTCTCACAAGAGACAGCTATATCTGGGTCCTTTTAGCAAAATCTTGCTAGTGTATGCAATGGTGTCAGCGTTTGAAAGCTGATTATGGGATGGATCCCCAGATATGGCAGTCTCTAGGTGGATCATCCTTTCGTCTCAGCTCCAAACTTTGTCTCTGTAACTCCTTCCATGGGTGTTTTGTTCCCAATTCTAAGAAGGGGCAAAGTGTCTACACTTTGGTCTTTGTTCTTTTTGAGTTTCATTCATTTAGCAAGTTGTATCTTATATCTTGGGTATTCTAAGTTTCTCGGCTAATATGCACTTATCAGTAAGTACATATTGTGCAAGTTCTTTTGTGATTGGGTTACCTCACTCAGGATGATGCCCTCCAGGTCCATCCATTTGCCTAGGAATTTCATAAACTCATTCTTTTTAATAGCTGAGTAGTACTCCATTGTGTAAATGAAAGCTAGAACCGGATTTAAAAGCATATCTCATGATGGTGGTAGAGGACATCAAAAACGACTTTAGTAACTCACTCAAAGAAATACAGGAGAACACTGCTAAACAGGTAGAAGACCTTAAAGAGGAAGCACAAAAAAATCCCTTAAAGAATTGCAGGAAAACACGACCAAAGAGGTGACAGAATTGAATAAAACCATCCAAGATCTAAAAAGGGAAGTAGACACAATAAAGAAAACCCAAAGTGAGGCAATTCTGGAGATAGAAATCCTAGGAAAGAAATCTGGAACCATAGATGCGAGCATCAGCAACAGAATACAAGAGATGGAAGAGAGAATCTCAGGTGCAGAAGATTCCATAAAGAACATCGGCAAAACAATCAAAGAAAATGCAAAATGCAAAAAGATCCTAACTCAAAACATCCAGGAAATCCAGGACATGATGAGAAGACCAAATCTATGGATAATAGGAATAGATGAGAATGAAGATTTTCAACTCAAAGAGCCAGCAAATATCTTCAAGGAAATTATAGAAGAAAACTTCCCAAACCTAAAGAAAGAGATGCCCATGAACATACAAGAAGCCTACAGAATTCCAAATAGACTGGACCAGAAAAGAAATTCCTCCTGACACATAATAATCAGAACAACAAATGCACTAAATGAAGATAGAATATTAAAAGCAGTAAGGGAAAAAGGTCAAGTAACATATAAAGGCAAGCCTATCAGAATTACACCAGATTTTTCACCAGAGACTATGAAAGCCAGAAGAGCCTGGACAGATGTTATACAGACACTAAGAGAACACAAATGCCAACCCAGGCTACTATACCCAGCCAAACTTTCAATTACCTTAGATGGAGAAACAAAAGTATGTCTTTGGTTTTAAGATTGGGATTCATTCTTATTGCTATGACCCCCAATCAAGTTATCTCATTTTAAACAATGGTCCAGTGTAAGTTCCTATCTGCAGATCAAAAGGAAGACCTTATCAGAAGCTTTTAGAAGTATTTGGTATTTGGGTAGGAAAAGATGGTGGTGCTCATGATTCCCTCAATATACTTTAAAGCTCTATAGATAGCATTGTTTAGCAGAAGGAATAGGAGCTCTAAAGGGAAAAAAGAAAAGAGGTAAAGAGATTGATGGGAAAGAGGGAATGCCAGAATATTAGCCTAAATTTCTGATTTTTGTCTCGAGTTCTTGCATATTTAAAGAAAAACATGTAAATCCTCATATCTCAAAATAAGCAATTCTCCTTATATTCCCATCTGTCATTAAGCCCTTCTGATGGCTTCTTTCCTAAACTGAGAATATGTTGCTTCTAATCACTTGTTTACTTTTTTAACAGATTTAATGCCAGGAACCATTCTATTTAATTTATTTTTATTATGGATCATACACTTATACAGCATATTATATGAGATTTATTCTCCCACTTATAGAATAATTTTAAATACACTGTACTGTCAATTATGCAGTTAAAAAATTATTCACAGCTTTGTGAATAATTATGTTCTTCTCTCACTTTTTCTCCCTTTTCCATAGAACTAATAAAGATCCTATATTTTCTATTGGTTCTTCCTTTAGATTAATTTTGAAGAGTCACTCAAACTGGAATGAACACTTAATCAAAGCTCAAGTCAAACTTTAAGGATAAAGACATTTCACTATGCTGACATTAGAAGATATTGTACATCTTAGGCATATGTAAACTTGTTAAGAGTGAAATATTGTACTGGATAGATCGTCCAGAAACTAAAGGTAATATATTGCTCTTGTAGTGGGTCTGAAATCAATTCACAGCACCCATGTCAGTCTACTCACAACCACCTGTATCAATATCACCAATGGATCTGACTCCCTTTTTAAGTCTCTGCAGGCACCGGCACTAATATGCACATGTTTGCACATATAGAAATAGCTAAAAACAAATAAATCCATTTTAAAGATTCACTATAGTCCTTTCAAGGTGTGCATTATTTCTATTGTTAGGGTGCCAGTTGTTACCTTACAGTCTGGAAATAGGAGTCTTAAAGTAAGTTAACTGACACATTGGATTCTGGAGACGTCTTTTTTCTCTAGATGGCCACTACTCCATGACCATTATTACCTTTCCCTCTCTTGCTTCTTTTCTATATATTGTAAAGAACATCATCCTGTTTAAAATAATATTGCTCTGGGTCTAGTTTAACTGCAGCTACTAGATCAAAGACTTTTTTAGGACATATGATGACACTAGAGAATTTTGGCCTCAGCATTACTTGAGTGGCCACAATCCATCCTACAACAAATTCCCAGACATCTTTCACTCATCTATTTGCTACTGTAAAATTGTCTAAAGGAATCTGAACTTCATATACTGTATCAAAGGCATCAGAGTAGTTAGATCTAAAACAGAGGTGATTCTTAATCCAATCAATTCAACAATGAAGATTTACCATCACAGCATTAGAGGTCCATGGTAGCTCATTTGTGCTCCATAGGTCAAGGCCTCTGTCCTATAAAGAAGTCCACCTCATCAATAAGGTCATTGGTGGTCCACAGTGAAGGATATGTGTGAACACTTCTTCTCAAGAGGAAATTATTACATTTTGTAATTTCCACTGCTAAAATGAAAGTGCCATGATCGTTAGGCATATTTAGGGGTTGGAAGATTCTTTTCTGTGACATGGGCCTTGATTCCAAAAAAAGTTAGGTGCCCCAATAAATCTCATAACCCTACTATATCATGAGCATATATTTCTGGGATCGTCATGATTGTAAGACATGAGGTCACAGCCATGCGAGACTGTTTATGACTTTTCCTTCTTAGCTGCCCATACCACACCTCCTGGCACTCTGCAATCTAATCAGCAGTAAGAAAGCTCCCAGCGCAGTTCCAGTTTAATACTCCCATGTATTCTATGACATGGCATGTTTTTAAAGCAATAAGATCATACCATGAAGTCCTGGTTGGCAAGTACGAATAAAGGCAAGACCCTGTATTATAATATAGTAGGGACTTCTATGATCAACAACTTGGAGACAATTTTCCCCCACACAGTGATATGGTTTGTTTAATAACAAATTACTTCAAGAGAAGCATCCCTTCTACCCTCCACTTCTGCTCAATGCAGGGCACTGCCATCAAAATTCTTTTTTAAATATAGCTTCAATATGGATTTTTTTATAGCATTAGGTTTGTTAATCCTTCCCTTCTGTGTTCTAACTTCCCAAAATTCTCTTTACATAAACCATTTGACTGCCAACATTTCCCTATCCAACTTTATATCATATTTGATTTACTAGTCCCTCTCCCATAAGGATTTTACATCCATGGTCATTTTATATCTCCCTAAACTCTATGTACATCATATATATATACTACTCTGAGTATGTATATATGTAAGAAACAATGCGGAATTTGTCTTTCAGTTCTTTCACTAATTATAGCTTCCCAGTACCTACTACAAGCAAATGCCATACATTTCCTTTTTCTTCAGAATTGAGTAAAATATTGTATAAATGAGTCATAGTTTCATTACCCATTATCTTAGGGTTTTTATTGCTTTGATGATCGCCATGACCAAAAAAACAATTTGGGGAGGACAGGGTTTATTTGGCTCATACTTTCATATCACCGTTCAGCCTAGAAGGCAATCAGTACAGAAGCTCAAACAGGCAGGAACCTAGAGGCAAAAGCTGAGTCAGAGGCCATGAAAAGGTGCTGCTTATTGGCTTGCTCATCATGTCTTTCTTAGCCTGCTTTCTTACAAAACAAAAGCCCAGGGGTGCCGTAGTCCAAAACGAGCTTGTCTCTCCTACATCAATCACTAATTAAGAAAATGCCTTACAGTATAATCTTGTGGAGACATTTTCGTAATTGAGGTTCCCTCTTTCTCAAATGACTTTAGCTTGTGTCAAGTTGGCATAAAACTATCAAGCTCAACACCTGTCATTTATAGGTGAATATCTAGGCTGATTCATTTTCCTGACTATTGTAAACACTACAGCAATGAAGATGGTTGTTTCAATGAGAGAATGCATATTTCTTTAAGAGGAGACAGAGTATTTTGGATATATGCCTCAGAGTGGTATAGCTGAGTTATATGGAAGCTCTACGTTTAGTTTCATGGTACTATTGTACTTTTAGAATAAAGGTGTTTTTAGGTAGAAAAATACAACTTATCATATACCAGAAGTTGGACAACTCTCAGAATTATTATTATTATTACCATATGGAACCCATACTAAACCTGAATAAATGATCTTTTTGCTTCAGCCTTCTGAATATTGGGATTACAGGTATAGGTTCCCACATTCAATCATCTTTCACAGTCTCAAAAAAAAAAATCTGTTTACACCTTTGCCTTATACAACCTGTAAGGAAATTTCTTAGTTCCTAAACTCAAGGATTTAGCAAAAGAAATGTATTCAAAGCTACAAATGAGTTCTTAGAAAATGTCTACTGGTTTACTCTTTACATGTCAATTCTCATCACTATGGCAATTTTATGATCTGTACTCAAAGCACACATTGCACCTCACAAAATAATAATGGGAGACTTCAACACCCCCACTCTCATCAATGGAAACAGAAAGTAAACAGAGACATAGTAAAACTAACAGAAGTTATTAAGCAAATAGATTTAACAGATATCTATGGAACATTTCATCCTAAAACAAAAGAATATACCTTCTTCTCAGAACTTCATGGTACCTTCTCCAAAATTGATCATATAATTGGTCAAAAAAAAAAAGGACTCAAAAGATGTAAAAGATTAAATAATCTTATGCATCCTATCAGATCACCATGGACTACGCATGGATTAAGGCTGGTTTTAATAACAACAAAAGCAACAGAAAGCCCACATACACATGGAAGCTGGGCAGTGCTCTACTCAATGATACCTTGGTCAAGGAAGAAATAAAGAAATTAAAGACTTTTTAGAATTTAATGAAAATGAAGGAATGAAACACCACAACTTATGGAACACAGTGAAAGCAGTGCTAAGAGGAAAACTCATAGCTGAGTGCCTCCAAAAAGAAACTGAAAAGAGCATGCACTAGCAGCTTAACAAAACACCTGAAAGCTCTAGAACAAAGAGAAGCAAATATACCCAAGAGGAGGAGGAGAGAGGAAATAATCAAACTGAGGGGTGAAATCAACCAAGTAGAAACAAAAGAACTATACAAAGGATCAACAAAAGCAGGAGCTGGTTCTTTGAGAAAATCAACAAGATAGATTAACCCTTAGCCAGACTAACCTGAGGGCACAGAGACAGTATCCAAATTAACAAAATCAGAAATGAAAAGGGAGATATAAAAACGGAAACCGAGGGAATTCAAAAAAAATCATCAGATCCTACTACAAAAGCCTTTATTCAATCAAACTGGAAAATATGGATGAAATGGACAATTTTCTGGACAGCGACAAGGTACCAAAGTTAAACCAGCATCAGATAATCCATCTAAACAGTTCTGTAACGACTAAAGAAATAGAAGAAGTTATTAATACTATCCCAGCCAAAAAAAAAAAAAAAGCTCAGGCTTAGATGGGTTTAGTGCAGAACTCTATCAGACCTTCAAAGAAGACCTAATACTCTTCAAACTATTCCACAACAGAAACAGAAGGAACACTACCTAATTTGTTCTATGAAGGTACAGTCATGCTGATCACTAAACCACACAAAGACCCAACAAAGAAAGAGAACTCCAGTCCAATTTCCTTTATGAATATCAATGCAAATATACTGGATAAAATTCTTGCAAACCAAATCCAAGAAAACATCAAAATGATCATTCATCAGGATTAAGGAGGCTCCATCCCAGAGATGCAGGCATGTTTCAATATATGGAAATCCATCAATGTAATCCACTATATAAACAAACTTGAACTAAAATAACAAATGTTCACCTCATTAGATGCTATAGTAGACAAGTAATAAATAATGGAGGATGGATGTCATTTCAAATTTCTAATTTTTCAAATGCTACATACAATTCTCTTCATTTTATACATTTATTATTTTCCATGAGAAACAGTAGGGTTAATATTTCAAAAACCACATTACTAATCTTTTCTTTCTTGTAACATAAATTGGGCCATTTGACACAATGTAGGATTTTCTAATTGAGTAGTCACTGTTTCGTGTGTATATAAGTAGCCATCATTAGGACTAATCACACAAACAGTTTTCCTTACAGAGATCTTGCCTTTTTCACCTTTGTGTTTCCAGCAGCTCAAATCTAGGGCTCAGGAATTGTTTGTTGTATTTTGTGAGGTCAACTCATTATCCTTCCTCCAAAATCACCTTTAGCTGGAACCAAGGTATCTTTCAATCAATCTAATAAGAACCTTGAACTCCTCTTTCCCGTCCCACTTCTTGTTTTGTAACTGTCTAGCTGATAACTGTATGTCAAAGTCTCATAGATATGTCACTTCTAGCACACATTTTTTTTCTAAGTCATACGTTAAAAAAAAAAAGATAAATGAACTTGAGTTAAATCACACTTGACAGAGAAGATTTTCTTTAGAAAAGTATTTTAAATTATTGGAGCATGTCAACAATTGACTGTTGCCATGTTTGCTGATTAACTCACATTTATGTCACCCATTTTAAAGTGATGTTTGAGAACACAATTTCTATGCTTACTATACTCTCTCTCTCTCCTCTGACATGTCTTTAGATAAATGCCTCTACAACAACAATGAAGCAGTTTAAAAAGAAAATAGCCTCTACTGCAAACAATGAGTTTCACGTGTGACTTAGTGCTGCCCAATAGGATGTGAGCAGAAATGTATGAACATCTGATAAAAAACAAAAATGTATGCCTTTGTTTTCTAGTCTTCCTTCTTACACATTAGATGCAGGACACTGGAGAAATAGAGGGTCATTGTGATCAGGATGCTGGAGTGGCTTACAAGTTTTCTCAAAGGCTAATTCCTGAAAACTGTCAACTGTGTCATTGGATGACTGTAGAAGAAAAGAATAAATGTTTGAGCCACTGCAGTGACATCATGGGTATTCCAAGATTTTTTTTCCTGATATCCACTTATCAGTGAGTGCATACCATGAGTGTTCTTTTGTGATTGGATTACTTCATTCAGGATGATATTTTCTAGTTCCATCCACTTACCTGAGAGTTTCATGAAGTCATTGTTTTTAATATCCATTGTGTAAATGTACCACATTTTCTGTATCCATCCCTCTGTTGAAAGACATCTGGCTTCTTTCCAGCTTCTGACTATTATAAATAGGCTGCTATGAACATAGTAGAGCATGTGTCCTTGCTGTATGTTGGAGCATCTTCTGTGTATATGCTCAGGAGTGGTATAGCTGGGTCCTCAGGTAATACTGTGTCTAATTTTGTGAGGAACTTCCAGACTGATTTCCAGAGTAGTTGTTCCAGTTTGCAATCCCACCAACAATGGGTGAGTGTTTCTCTTTCTCCACATCCTTGCCAGCATATGCAGTCACCTGAGGTTTTGGTATTAGCCACTCTGACTGGTATGAGGTTGGATTTCAGGGTTGTTTTGATTTGCATTTCCCTGATGACTAAGAATGTGCTTCTTGGCCATTTGGTATTCCTCAGTTGAGAATTCTTTGTTTAGCTCTGTACCCCATTTTTAATAGGGATATTTGGTTCTCTGGAGTCTATTTATTGAGTTCTTTGTATGTATTGGATATTAGCCCTCTATCCAGTGTAGGATTGGCAATGATTTTTTCACAAACTATTGGTTGCCATTTTGTCCTATTGACAGTGTCCTTTGCCTTACAGAAGCTTTGGAATTTTATAAAGTCCCACTTGTCTATTGTTGATCTTAGAGCATATGACATTGGTATTCTTTCTGTTCAGGAAATTTTCCACTGTGCTCATGTGTTCAAAGCTCTCACCACTTTTGCTTCTATTATTTTCAGTATATCTGAATTTATGTGGAGGCCCTTGATTCACTTGGACTTGAGCTTTGTACAGGAGATAAGAATTAATCATTGTGCATTCCTCTAAATGCTGACTGACAGATGAACCGGAACCATTTGTTGAAAATGCTGTCATTTTTCCAAGGGATAGTTTTAGCTCCTTTGTCAAAGATCAAGTGATCATGGGTGTGTGGGTTCATTTCTGGGTTATCAGTTCTATTCTGTATAAATATTTTGACTTCCTTTCCAATTTGTATCCCTTTGACTGCCTTTTGTTGTGTAATTGATCTGGCTAGGCCTACGAGTACTATATTGACTAGGTAGGGAGAGAGTGGGTAGCCTTGTCTAGTCCCTGATCTTGGTGGGATTGCTTCAAGTTTCTTTCCATTTAGTTTGATGTTGGCTACTGCTTTGCTCTATATTGTTTTTACTAAGTTTAGGTATGTTCCTGATCTTTCTAAGACTTAACATGAAGGGGTGTTGAATTTTGTTAAATGCCTACTATACGCCTTAAATTCTTTTAGTGTAGATATAATATGAACTATGTGATAATATAACAGAGCATGTAAAATATATGTGGTAATGTGAAATAATCCTTCCTGTAAGGAGCATGTTATATCATTGGAAAGAACCAGAAAAACAAAAGCAGATCCATACAAACCTCTAAGTCTCCGCCAAAGGAAAGTGTTTTAGCAAAAATAATAACTCAAGCAAGAGAACATTGTAGGTTGTGCAGAATCATGGACATTTTAAGGAGGACATGTGTAGTATGCCTAATTGGTAAGTTAATGTCTGAGTAAGTATCTCAGTGTGTGTGTGTGGGGGGGGGGAGGCTACATATTTGAGGTATCTACTGTGTAATTGGGGGTGCTTTGGGGAAGAAAGTACTGTAACTGCCAGTGTTCTGAGATAGAGCTTTAATATTTTTATTGTTCATAGTTCATAATAGTTTTATATTGTTCATAGAGTGCATGTAATATGTAGCAATTAATTCAGGATGTGTAGCATTTTCATTTCCTCAAAGATGAAGAATTTAACAATCTCAGCATACAGCTATGAGGTAGTGGGATGCTATAGTAACATGCATACGGGGTTTATTAATCAAAACTATGAAATCAGTGCTTGGGATTCTATATCACGTGTGTGGTTGGGGTATTTTTGCTCTTCTCTTCTGTATATGGGTGTTGTGAGAAATCCACACTCTGCACTGTCATATGCTGGCATTCTTTCTTTACTATCATTCTTTCTACTTGTGATAAAAAAGCCACCTTTCCTTCATAACGGGTAGACCTGAAATTCTCTATGAATCTTGGGAAGAGTGACAGAATTCCTCAGGTTTCTGAGAATGACAGCAGGAAACTGTTCTTGTTGCCTTAGGACTGGCATTTCCTAATACTGTGTTGTGGGTCAGCAGCTCCCTCATTTGGGATAGGAGCCTCTGCTGGGACTCTACCATCTACCCTTTGTCCTGGACTTGTGTGCATTCCTGGACCGAAGGTGGAGTCACACTTTCCATGATGCCTAGTTTCCCTATCTGGGCTGTGCTTCCTGTGTCCATGCTTGGCAGAGATTTCATCTGTCCCTCGGTGAACTCCTGATTCTCCTGAGCTCATTGTTCTCCTTCCTCTGTGCTCTTGTTTCTTTGCTTCTTCTGTGTGGAGAAAGGGGTAACTGCTGGCAATCTATCTCTATGTGGTCATCTCAGAATGAAGCATGACTTTGTGAAAAGAGTAGGAACCAAGGCAGCGTTGCTGAAATGGAGTGAACAAAGAAGAAATGAGAAACATGAGTAGTGAGAACTTCAGGAATCCTATCCTATAGAGCCCTGTGTTCTTCAAACTTTGAATATTATTATGAGTGAGTGATGCGGGGTGCCATTGTGCCATGGGTGTGGCATATTTTAGTTTAGGGTTGAAAAGAAATCTCCAGGATTCTATGATAAGGCTTTATGACATCAAAGGAAAGGGAGAGAGAGAAAAGAAAGCAATTTCTTCAAGGCTGTTTCAATATGGTCTGTTTGATGAAATACACATTGAGATTCATAAAGAGCAGCTAAGCCTAGAAAGGTAGGTCAAGATCAAATATGATTATCTTGAATGAATTTCAAAGATATAGATATTATACAATCGCGTTTTTAAAATGTCAATTCTAAATAGGTTCTAAGCAGGAACCTCTCTCCTGTACCTCTTCCCTGTGTTACCCTCACTTTCATATATTCAGTTTTGTCATCCACCAAGAAACATGGTGACTGATAAGCTTCTATCTCACACACAGAGACCTTCAACAATTAGAGTGACCAACCATTGCCTCTTCTGATTGGTCTTGCATGAGGTGCAGCATCTTATTATGGGTACTGTCCACTAAAAGCATTCTTTCTAGATAAACTGTATTTATCAGATGAAGAGGGTCATGAAAGGTAATTGCCTACCTTTCTTCCTCATGTCTTTATCTTTTAATTGAAAGGGCATATTAACATGAAATAAGCTGAAAATGACCAAGTCAAGCAGAAAATTTGGAAAATGCAGTCCCTGATCTGTATATAGCCAGCCACTTTTAAACAAGTTTTATATCGCTGCTTTTAGTAGTGGATAAATGATGAATTTGAGCAACCAAACTATTGTTACCTACCAAGGAAAAGTCATGCCCAGTTTAACAGCTGCCCTTAAACAACTAAGAAAGCACACGCCCAAGTTACTCAGAAACAGATGTTCATATGTATCTGAAACCTGAGAGGTTTTGAGTCAAGTCAAAGTTAATGATTAAGTAATTCTGCTTGCTCTTGTCTGTATTCATCCAGATAATGGAGGCATAACCACCCACATATTCAAAGGGATTCAAATTCACGCTACAAGTTCATCATGTGAAAATCCTTAAAAAAAAGTCCTTCAGTTGTAGATTCCATGGTCTCCCAGTCATGAAAACATAATTAATTTGACAATCAAAGTTAATCCAGCAAAGACAGTGAGCAGGATTGTACAAGGAAAGAGTGGAATCACAGGTAATAAAATGTGGGTGTGGGGTGGGGATAACAGAGTTCTTTAAAATCTATGATTTCAATTACCAACTACAGTCTATTTTAAACATAGGTGTGATAAAATGAAAGTAATATTTTAAAACAAATAGCAGTGGTGTATAAGAAAGCTGAAGTGGGTAGAATATAGAATAATGAAAGATTAGGACATTATTTTTAATATAAAAACATATATAAAATACTAACTGTGAAAATGGTATTGGGTTTTTTTTTTTTTAATCAATAATCACAGTTCTCAGATTTGAAAGATTTGCCAAGCACCATATGAACTACATACATATTTTATTTTATCTTCAGAACTCCCATCAGGAAAATAAACCCAGAACATTTAGTGTACCGATGTGGAATCTGTGGCATAGACAAGTGAAGAATTTCTTCTATATTCATTTGGAGGTAAATAAAAGAATAAATGAATACACTCAATCTTCCTATCCATATAACAAAAAATAGAATTATTTTATTTATGTTGACTCTATATTTGGATTTGAAAAATGTGAAAATAGAAAAGGCACCCTTTGAGAAGAGAAAACGAACAGTGGGAAGATGGAAGAATGAACAGTGAGTGACTGTACATCGTCAGAGTACCGTATAAAATATCTGAAAATATCACAATAAAATTCATTTTCTGCAACTGATACGTGTTTGTGTGTGTGTGTGTGAGTGTGTGTGTGTGTGTGTGTGTGTGTGTGTGTGTGTGTGTGTTAGTGAGGGTTCACCTGAAGATGCACCTTGACAAAATTCCAATATGATTATCTGTTGCCTATAAAATTTGGGTTCTATAGGGAAACCAAGAAAAACCATTTTAACCTCAGTTGACCTAATTGTATTTGAAAAAAGTGTTTGGGTAACTGGACTAATGTCACAAAGATGTCAACAGGGCTCTATAAAGGATGGCATTTATCTTACCCTAACTCTGTATTTGGATACATGGTTCAGGATCTGGTTTGTTTTGTTTGTTTGTTTGTCTGCTTGCTTGTTTTTTAGTCACAGTAATTCCAAGGCTGTAGTTAGTGAAGATGTTCCCCCAGAAAAAAGCTTATACACATGGCTAAGACCCCCAAACGCTGACTTCTTTAGTTTGCTTTAAAACAAGGCAAAAATGATGAGTTGCCCATAACTAAATTTTAAATAGTCACAAAACCTAAATTTTGTCAACCTTTGCACTGCATGAGTTGAACAAAGAAAACCAGTGATAATTCATCAAAATCATCTTAATAATGAAAATATTATTTTATAACTAAATGAATAAAAAAATTCCTTGTAGTTGAAAAAAATACTTTAAACTATAGATCAAAATCATAACCATATATTTTCCTTGATAAAAGTGATTGTTCTATTAATGACAAGTCTGCAGCCTTTAAATCGCTGCTGATTAATTCTCAGTTTAGTGAATTTCGAGGCATGCAGAAATGTACATCCCAGTAACTCATCAGTCAGCCCAATCATGTGGTCAGGAGCCTCTCGGCTAATTAATAATCCCACTCCATATTCATATAGCATTTTCAAAATCTGATATTTTAAATTTGGCAGACATATTTTATCTGCAACAAAGACAACAATCAGCATTTGGAATAGGATTCTGCATTTAATGCTTTAATATATGAGATCAAAGACACCCGTCACTTTTTTTTTTTCAGAAAAGAGATGTGATTACCAAGCTTAAGTGTGCTGTATATTAAATGAAAATTCTGATCATAAAGAAAGGTAATATCTACTCAAAAGTATAATTTCTGTACTTTGAAAATCATCTCAGCAAGAATTATCTTCCCCTATCAAATTGTAGCACTTGTCAAAATCAACTGTAAAGCACTTCAAGTGCTCTTCTGAATCAACAAAACAGACGTATAGCGATGTGAGGTTGCGAGGGGAAAGAAGGAACTGAGCCAGAGGCCCATCAGCGCCCGCAATCTCTTGAACCCACACTTAACACAGTAGACGCTGTGGGTCTTTGGGATACTACTCACAAGAGGGAAATAAGGCTGATTCTTAATAATATGTAAAAATATGTAGAAATTATTTTCTTTCTGAATTGCTGCTAGGCATTAATCCTTTCTTTATGTTCCACACATGTAACAGAGTATTTTTTAAATCGAAAAGGTTATGACACCTTTTCATATGATGTAATTTGAAAATTTTGAAGGTGAGTCTGGAAGACAAAAGAATATTCTGTGACAGCTAAATATTTCTGTTTTAACCATTGGATTTTCTACTTTGCTCATAAGCAATCATATATATATTGCTAATACATATGATTATAATAGATAATAGATATGTTTGTATATATATGTATAATATATATATATATATATATATATATATATAATTTTATCAGTTAGGACCATAGGCTCTGAAGACAGAGTAATGTGTATAAATCCCACCAATTTATTCAAATGTTTGAGTGTAGTTGAATGAGTTAGTTGCTCCCCTTGCCTCATTTCTGGTAAAATGAAGAGAAATCGTACCAAACTGGAGAGGTTGGTTTGAGAATTCCATAGGACAGCTTTGTAAAGATGCTGAAAACAGTGCCTTTTATTTAGCAATAAAGGAGGAATTTTGGATTTTTGTCATGTGGTTAATATTTTGATGCTAAACGTTCCTCTTTACACATGGAGTGATCAACTAATTTTACTCATGTGCTTCAGTTTGCTCTAAGATATAACTAGGAGCCTAAATGGTCAAGATTATGTTTATATGCATATTTTGATAGTAAGAATGGGAATGATCTTATTAGACTTTTAAAATATAAATATTAAATTAAAAGTGAATCCAAGTCAAAGGTCAACATGATTGAAACAGACATGAGTCACCTGACTATTAGTGTTTTTGGTCCTACTTTTTATTCATTTTCATTTTTATATGACTCGATAATCTAGCTATTGTGTAAGATGTGGTATCATGTTATTATTACCCCATGACAAGAAAGGGAAGAAAGCTTCTTACAAGTGTGTGTGTGTGTGTGTGTGTGTGTGTGTGTGTGTGTATGTGTGTGCATCATCATTCTCAGCTATAACTATCTGTGTTTACTTTTTTTATTTTATCTCATATTAAGTCCCCAAACTCAGGAGTATGAAGGATGTTCAGAAAGCCAACAAGGAAAATCGACCACTCAAAAATAGTACAGGTAGGATGTTTCTGGAGTCACCATTTCCCACCACTCTGATATAACCATTTCTTCTGTCCTCTAGTTGGAAGACTGCTAACAACCATGCCACACATTAAATACTTGGATCTTTACCCTGAAATGTGTGGAGACACTAGTTCTCAGTACAGTAAGTTTTGAATTGAAAACTAGATGTGGCTATGGAGGTGAGGCACATATGGACAAGTTTATTACCTTTATAAGAAGAGATGTCAAAGTACCCAGTCCTTTCCCCTCTACTATTTCATCCCTACTTTTCATCCCTACTTTTCAATACTCATCCCTACCTTTAAAATAAATTTACTACTGCCATGTAAGCACTTAGTGAATACACAGCTAACTGCTGTGCAACACAAAAGGTTTTATCAGATAAACCTGTTAGCACCTTCATCCCCAAATGATGTCTCTGCATTTACGGCAATTAATTTTCTCTGGTTATGAGGCCAACAACTCTGTGATGCTTTCATTTAATAATCCAAGTAGACTCACATAAACTCTCTATCACATGTAAACTGGCAGCTTGCTGATAATTTTCCAAGTATTTTTTTTTCTGCGATAAGCATTTTTAGACAGGGTCCTTCTTAGAACACTTAGGCTGAGCCAATGACTAACTAAATAGAAGCTTATTGACTTAATACATGGATAGAGTTTCTTAATTAACTTTATAGGATTTCTGCTAAGATTCATTAAAATATCTCAATTTTAATTTTTATTATTTAAATCTATTTTAAATCTAAATGTATTTTGATCATATTTTCCTTTCCTCAAGACCTTTGAAGTCCTCTGCCAAAAACTAAGAAAACAAAGTAAACCCAAATCCAAAAAGGAGGGGAAAAAAGAAAAAGTAATCCATCAAACTGTAACCAAATAAAGCATAGAAAAATAGTGTGGACTCCAAAATCTCTCTCTCTCTGTCTCTCTGTCTCTCTGTCTCTCTCTGTCTCTCTTTGTCTCTCTCTGTGTGTGCCTCTGTCTCTCTGTCTCTCTCTGTCTCTCTCTTGCCCTTCCTCCCTCCCTCCTTCCTTCCTTCCCTCCCTTCCTCCCCCTCTCTCTTTCCTCTTTCCTCTCTTTCTTTCTTTCTTTCTTTCTTTCTTTCTTTCTTTCTTTCTTTCTTTCTTTCTTTCTTTCTTTCTTTCTTTCTCTCTTTCTCTCTCTTTCTCTCTCTCTCTCTCTCTCTCTCTCTCTCTCTCTCTCTCTCTCTTTCTTTCTGTTACTTTTTCCTTTTATTCTTTTCTCATTGTATCCTGTCCACATCTGTCTCCCTTCTGTTCACTCTTTCCAGTCTTCCACCTCACTGTTTTTCCCCACTCCTCCTCCCTTTCCCAGATCTCCCAGAGGTATTAACTAAACAGGGCATAACAAATTATAATAAGACTAGGCACAAACCTTTGTATCGAGGACGGACATGGCAACTCAGTAGGAGAAAAAGAGTTTCAAGGGTTGGCAAAAGGGTCAGAGGCACCCATTCCTCCCACAATTAGGAGTCCAAGCATAATGCATACAGGGGACCTGGCTCAGACTCATTCAGGCTTCCTGATTGTTGGCTCAGCCTCTGTGAACCTCGCTTAGTTGACACCATGGGCAGTTTTCTTGAGGTTTTCTTGACCCGTCTGGCTCCAGCAATCTTCCCCCACTCTGCTTCAGGTTTTCCCTGATTCTGCCTGCTCTTCGGCTGTGCATCTCTACATCTGTTTCCTTAGTTGCTGGATGACACCTCCCTGAAAATTGGGTTAGGAGCCAATTTATGAGTACAGCAGAATATCGTTAATAATCATTTCATTGAATTTTTCCCAGTTATGTTTGGTTGTATACTGGATCTCTACAGTGTCCATAGTCTGATTTGTGGCCACTCAGGCAGTGTCAAGTGTGTGCTTCCTTTTGTGGCATAGGCTTCAATTTAGACGAATACTGAGAGAGACTACTGAAACAGGGGTCATTAAGCGGAGATGTTGAAATATGTCTTTATATAGCTGACCATCATACAGTGTCCCCCAATTATACACCCCTACCAACTGCAGATTTCCACTCATTCTCCTGGCCGTCTGCTCCTGTGGCCTGAGAGGTTTTATTTTTTTTTAACACAACCATAATTTGAAGTATTCTCTGTTTTTCAGTTCATTGGTGTTCTTGTAAGCCTATGCCATCATGTGTCATGCTGAATTGGCCACTGACCTCACATAGCCATCTTGTTCTAGGATGTGGTATGGTCTATGCACTTTGAGTGCACAAATACTTCCATGACATTACCAAAGAAGTGCTCTCAAGACTTTCAAATTCATGGCCCTCCTATCACTTAGATAAATTCTAGGAGAAAAAAAAAGGTGGGGGGAAGCATAGATTTCCACTATGCAACAATAACTTTCTAAGTTTCATTGGTAGCTTCAGAATCAGAATCATAAAATCATAGCCTCTCCAGAACTTCTGGCTTCTCTTGAATCAAACTAAATTCAAGAAGATAAAAAACAGGCATACTCATATCTGCACATCTGAATTCTACCATCTAACCATCCAGCCATCTTATCTATCTATCTATCTATCTATCTATCTATCTATCTATCTATCTTCCTTTCTTTTTATCTATCTAGCTGTTTATCGTATATTATCTATCTTCTGTGTACATTTTGCTACATCCTGTTATTAAACAATATACTCAATAATGATTGGTAAATTGTTTGTAAGTTAAAACTGGATTTAAAAAGCTTACTCTGGAAATCAGTCTGGAGGTTCCTCAGAAAATTGGAAATAGATCTACCAGAAGACCCAACAATACCACTATTGGGAATATACCCAAAAGATGCCCCACTGTGCCACTGGGGCACATGTTCCACTATGTTCATAGTATCCTTATTTGTGACAGTCAGAAGCTGGAAACAACCCAGATGTCCCATGACAGAAGAATGGATACAGAAAATGTGGTTCATTTACACCATGGAATATTACTCAGCTATTAAGAATGAGGACATCCTGAGTTTTGCAGGCAAATGGATGGAACTAGAAAATATCATACTGAGTGAGGTAACTCAGACTGAAAAGAACAAGTATGGTATATACTCACTAATAAGTGAATATTAGCCAAAAAATGTACAGAATACCCAAGATACAGTCAAAAGAACTCAAAAAAGTCAACTAGCTGAAGGGCACAAGTGAAGACACCTCAATCCCACTTGGGAGGGAGAAGAAAGCAATCATAAGTGGGGAGAGAGAGAGGGACCTAGGAGGGAAAGTGGACAGGGTGCAGTGGTGGGAGTGGAACCTGATGTGGTATTGGGAGAGGGAAAAGTACTGAAGCCCTGAATACTAGCAGAAAGAATGGAAACAGTCAACCTCAGGAGGTAGGAGGATGGAGGAACCTCCAGAATGCACCAGAGACCAGGAAGGTAAGAGACTCTCAGGACTCAAAGGGAAGGACCTTAAATGAAATGCTCAACAGTAGGGAGAGGGAACTTATAGAGCCCAGTTGAAGCAGGAAGACAGGACATCATATGAAGGAGGGGTTGTCATCCCACAGTCAAAACTCTCACCCCTAATTGTTCCTGTCTGAAAGAACTACAGAGATGGAAATGGAGAGGAGCCTGAGGAAAAGAAGGTTCAGCAATAGGCCCAAAGTGGGATCCAGCTCAAGGGGAGGTCTCAAGGTCTGACACTATTACTGAGGCTATGGAGTGCTCACAAAAGGGGACCTATCTTGGCTGCCCTCCAAAAAAATATAACAAGCAGCTGAAAGAGTCAGATGCAGATATTTGCACCCAACCAATGAACAGAAGCAGCTGACCCCTGTTGTTGAATTAGGGAAGGCTGAAAGAAACTGAGGAGAAGGGCAATCCTGTAGGGGGACTAGCAATCTCAATTAATCTGGACCCCTGAGATCTCTAAAACACTGGACCACCAAACAGGCAGCATACACCAGCTGATATGAGGCCCTCAACACATATACAGCAAAGAACTGCCTGGTTTATGTTCAGAGATGATGCACCTAACCTTCAAGAGATTGGAGGTCCCAGGGAGTTTAGAGTTCAGGTGGGGTTGGGGGTAGGGATATACTCAAGGAGACAGGGGTGGGGTGGTGAGGAGGTATGGGATATGGAACAGTCAGAGGGTGGACTGGAGTGGGGAGATTAAACCTGGAGTGCAAAATAAATACATTAATTTAAAAAGTCTATTAATTTAGATTTAAATGCCTCCATTTTGTAGTATTTGTTAATAAGCACAGTCCTTATTAGGCTGCATATCTTACTACACACACACACACACACACACACACACACACACACACACACACACGTCTTCTTGGAGAATCTTGTTGTGCAATAGGGCTGATGAAGCATAGAGGAGCTACTTTGTTAACCAGCTTAATACATTCATTAGTTCCTTTTGGCTGGTGTAGTTATAATACACCACCAGGAGCATGTTTTAACCAGATTAGATGTCTTGAGGTAAAGCAATGATGGAAATCAGGATTTAAAGAGGTTGACAACGTATAAAGAGGAAATTTACTGTCCTTTTATTTTTTCCCATATATGAAATAAACACAGCTGTAGATGCTTTCCCTGTGCCAGAAGCGTGTATTTTGAAATGTAATAAGTACAATTGAAATGCTAATTCTTATGGAATTTGCTTCTGTCTGTGCTTAGACATTTTGAATCTTAAATGTGCTCTGGAATGGTGGAAGTAAATTCAGATAGGACTGTAGCCAACAATTTAGGGAAATTTGGTTGTAACCTTAGGTTAGGTATGGAGAGCCATATCAGTAGTAACTAGCCCCCAGTAACTAGTCATGTAGTCAGTGGTTAAAGTCTAAGTTGAGAAACTTATAAGAAAGACAGAACTCAGACTCCAAGTCTCCAAAGCAGAGTCCTGTTTGACAGATTATATATATATATATATCATTATAACCGAGCTGAAAAGTCATTTCAAAATTATACAGATAATAATCACTGCTATACCAGTGGAGACATAAACAAATGCTAGTTGGAATTCAAGGGGCCATTTCTGAGATATTTCAAAGTAGGTACAAATTGATTTTATTGTGATTAGATAGAGCATGAATTATATATTGATACATTCCCTTATGAAAATCTCTCTAAAAACAAGTTAGCATGAATACATGCCAGATGTAGCTCTCTGTAACTTGTAACTTCTAAATATAAAAGTGTATTTGGTGTGAAATTTTTAAAGAAATGGAATGTTCTGCATGTCTCAGTAAGAAACTACATGCGTTTATTTATTGTTTCTCCACTTATTTGTGGGGTACCAAGTCTCTTACCGAACCTGGACTTCAGTAATTCATAGAAGCTGCCTGACCAGCAAGTCCCAGGGAGCCATTTGTCTTTAACTCCTCCACTGGGGTTAAAGCTGTGCCACTGTGTGTGGTTCTCTTACCTGGGTGATAAGAACCAAAACTCAGGCCCTGAAGCTCACAAGACAAGCATTACCCATGGTGCCTTCTGCCAAAGTCCCCCCCCACCCCCCCATGAGCTTTCAAGATAGACTTATTTGGAACATTAACAGTCATGCAAACAGTGACCTCCCTGCACTTCTCCCTATTGATGACATAAGGTGGGAAATATCCTTGAGTGACTCATTTCTGCCAACTTTCTTCACCACTGGAGTTATTACTTTTGGCTTTGTGAGTGAGGTTAGCAGTGCCAAGTCAGGTCTGAATACCACTTAGTAAATTGACTGCAGGGGAGTTTGACAGACTTTTGGCTGTTTTTATTATAGTGTGGTAGTATTTACTATGTCTTGTCCACAGTATAGAGATTTAGCTAAAATTCAAAGGTACAGGAAAAACACATATTGTGACACACATAGTTTAAAAAAATGTAGAGAGGCACAAAGAAGGAAATTAAAGTCATCTGTAATTTCTTTCCTTTTAGTTAATGTCTACTACCCTTTCTGGTCAAACTTAAAATGAATGTATGTAGATATATGTGCAGAATTGTGTAATCTCTTTAATTCTTGCTACTTTATACATATAGTTGTTCTCAAAAATTTTTTTTTTAGTTCTGATGACCTTGTTTTGTTTTACAAAATTTGCTATCACAAGAATATATATCGTTCTTGATGCTTCTTTCTAGATATAACATTTTGATTAAACATAGCTGCTTTCCTTGTAATTTAACCAAAACTAGTTTATTTCAATTAATTCATCCAATATACTTAAATTCCTTGGAATACATCAGTAGTAATGCATATATCATAACTAGTAAGAACATAGGAAAAAAGAAACCTTTTGGAGATCATGAGCAAATTTACTACATTCATCACAGAGCTGGTTTTGTAAGTATGAACACATACCAAATGTTAGCAACAGTTATGCTTTCATTATTCCAAGTTTATTATATTTCATTTGTGTATCTACAAAGCTACTTTAAAAAAGCATAACCTAAGGGAAGATTTGTAAAGCATATTCAAATACAGAATAAACTATGAGCATATAAGAAAGTCTGTCTCTTAGATATGAACATGTCATTGAATACTTCCAAGATATGTTGAGAGGATGATAAAATGTAAGCAAGGCACAACCATGCAATGGAATGGGAAAAAAAAAAAACATAGACGGTAGCTGGGAACTTCAAATAAAGAGCAGAGATAATATTTATGATTATGAACTGTGAAAGAAAATGATAGACAGTCCACTGGACAATATTTTTTAAGGAAGAAAATATAGAGAAGATTTAAAGAGAAGGGAGTGGAATAATAAGAAAAGAAAGTAGAGAATCAAGGGGATCAAAAGCTAATGAATCACAGCATCACACGATATCCTAAGGGCAAAGATTTATTGTGCATCCGCACATCCATTGTATGAATGTGTATGTTTAACTTACTGTGACTGTTGTGCAGGGAAGGGTTTGTACATAATTCAATAACTAATGCTGGTCTCTGTACCATGAGAGGGATGTATTAGTTTCATGATGTCTGATGCTAACTTTTCACTGCTGTGCCTCACACAGGCATTTAACACACAGACTTCATCAACCTCCTTAATTAATTGCAGATGGCAAGGAAAAAAATGGGAAGACAATATTATGCCTCAGATATTGTAAGTTAGAAAATCCGGTACCTGACAGTTAACTTTCATTGAGATTTTTAACACTCTAAATAACAACAAGCTAAGAAAATAGTTCAGTTGCAGAATATAAGGAGTCTGCATGGAAATAGAACAAATGACTCAAGTAAACAGATGCATGCATTTGTACCCGAGCAGATGGACGGGAGAATTGGCTTTGAAAAGGAGTTAGAGTGATATAGTTTTAGACCAAGACTGGAGACAGACTTACATTTAAAACATTGGTAGAGAATGTGAATAGAATCAGAGAATTAGCCAAGACTCCAGTAAGGAAGCTGGCACCAACTAAAGAGCAAGAAATTTGCTTACAAGTCAGAGGAGAGAAAGATCAGAAATTGCCCCCATGTGGCTTAATGTATGGGATTCCATCTTTTTTTTTTCTATTTCAGCATTAAAATGTAAAACAAGCAGAAACTTTGGGGCTTAAAATTCCCAAATATATTCTCTTATGATCTTAGAGACTGCATGTCTAACATCCAAGTTCAAGGATTAAGAGGTGGTGTGGTAGGGCTCATAGTTTTTGAAGGCAGTAGAGGAAAACCTATCTCTAGCTTCTAAAAACCAGTTTCAGTCTGTAGTTTATGGGTCCTTCTTCAAATTATGTCATTCAACTGCTATATTACTATAGCAACTTCTCTCTTCCGAAGTCACATGATACACCACTTGTGTATCTGTGTCCGAAGTCACATGATACACCACCTAGATCACCAAGATAGTTCAAGCTACTCTCTTTAGACTGTTTTCCAGTTTAGTCTAGATTAATTGTCAAGAAAGTATACATTTTCGTTACTTTACAGATAGTAAATTTATTAAAATTATTACATTATTTTGTATGTGTATGGCCATGTGCTTGTGTATGTACACCTGAGTGAGTAAAGGATCATGGGAAGGCCAATGGATGTTTGTGTGTCTTCTTTAAACCCTCTCCCTCTTGGTTTTTGAGACATGGTTTCTCACTGAATGTTCAGTGCACTTCTTCAAACTGAGCTACCTCAAGATTCATCTATATGGTTCTTGGGCATGTACCCAAATGATGGTTTATCCTCCCACCAAGACACTTGCTCATCCATGCTCATTGTGGCTTTATTCATAATAGCCAAAAAATTGAAACAACCTTGACATCCCTCAATAGATAAAAGGATAAAGAAAGTTTACACAATGGAAAATTTCACAGCTAATAAGCAAATTAAATCATTAAATTTACAGATATGCAGATGGAAAGGAACAAAAGTCATTATGATTGTGGTAACCAAGACACAGAACACAAATATGGTATGTATTTCCTTATATGTGGATAATATCTGTTAAGACAAGAATAAGCAAGCTTTAGAACCACAGAGGTTAGGTATAGAGTGCTAGGGTAATGCATATAGATCTCTCTGGGAAAGGGAAATAGAGTAGATAGTTATGAATGAATGAAGGGGGAATAGTGAGGATTAAAGTGGGAGAGGAAGAAACAGAGGGAGAAGAAGCAGCTAAAACTAAGGGGCATTTAAAATGTAGAATCGAATTCTAATATAATAGAAGCTTCCTAAAACATACACATATATAAAGGCCATCTAAAGGAAACTGCCAATAAAATAGGAGAAAAGTCCTCACTCATCAGGACATCTCTTGCCATCAACTATCACTTCTTGTATCAGGAATTGGTTACATCTGATAGAGTTGTTGGCCCAACGAGTGCTAAGGAAACTCCTAAACAACCAAAACTCTTTCTAAAAGCTACACATTGTCCTCCACCTACAGATGTCCGGACCCTACTGCCGAAGACAAGACCTATAGAACTTGCTGAAAATGGAGGAGGTGAGCTGGCCTTCACTCCTACTTGTCTTTGGTACAGGAAGGTACTCTGTGTGTGACCAAATGAGGAGTGTAAACAGTAGCTCATCTCCAAATGCTTCTGTCTACAATGGTGTCTGCAAAATAGGCTAATGCAATGGTGGCACAAACCTTCTGAGAGTATACAATCAATATCTGTATTTGAGGTCCACCTTATGACATGGAGCCCATCCTCACCACTGCTTGGGTGACCAAGAACATAAGACTAGATAAGACAAGGACTGGAAGAAAACCAAATCCTTCTACTCGATTAAAGGAACTTTGCATCCAATGGTAGACTGTGAGTGTCCACTTCTGTGTTTGCCAGGCACTAGCATAACCTCACAAGAGACAGATATATCAGGGTCCTTTCAGCAAAATCTTGCTGGTGTATGCAATAGTGTCTGTGTTTGGTGTCTGATTATGGGATGGACCCCCGGGTGGGCAAGTTTCTGAATGGTCCATCCTTTCGTCTCAGCTCCAAACTTTGTCTCTGTAACTCCTTCCATGGGTGTTTTGTTCCAATTCTAAGGGGCGAAGTGTCCACACTGGTCTTCATTCTTCTTGAGTTTCATGTGTTTTGCAAATTGTATCTTGGATATTCTAAGTTTCTGGGCTAATATCCACTTATCAGTGAGTGCATATCATGTGAGTTCTTTTATTATTGGGTTACCTCACTCAGGATGATACCCTCCAGATCCATCCATTTGCCTAAGGAGCTGAAGGGGTCTGCAACCCTATAGGTGGAACAACAATATTAACTAACCAGTACCCGGAGCTTGTGTCTCTAGCTGCAAATGTATCAGAAGTTGGCCATCATTGGGAAGAGAGGCCCCTTGGTCTTGCAAACTTTATATGCCTCAGTACAGGGGAACACCAGGGCCATGAAGTGGGAGTGCGTGGGTAGGGGAGCACAGGGGTTGGGGAGGATATAGGGGACTTTCAGGATAGCATTTGAAATGTAAATGAAGAAATTCCTAATAAAAATTGGAAAAAAAGGAACTTTGCAATAAAATAACTTCTCATGATATTTTGCTCTATTCATTGGGCAGTGTCTTCTTTGCTCAGCCATCATGAGAGAAGCTTCCTCCTGAAGCAGATGGCAAATGGCCAATATCAGATATTATGCAGCTAGTGAGAGCCTTTGGACCATTCAGCCCAAAACAAGATGATTCCATCAAGCCCTTTCCCTCAGTTCTCAGAGAACTCTTGGAAGAGGTAGCAGAAAGAGTATAAGATCCACACGTGATGGAGGAAACATGATCTTCTAAACACACCAGGACTTATGCACATAAGAACTCACAGACTAAGACAACATGAACAGAGCCTGCAAGGGTTTGCAGCAGGTGAGGTCCTAGAGCTTAAAGGAGAAGGGAATGCATGCTTCCATACCTATCCCTTAATCCACCTCCAATTAATATCCATTTGTAAATGAAATTTTAGTTTTCTGCAAGAGAACCTTTTTTTTGATGCTGATATGAATATTATTATTTTGCAAAGAAAATAATTTCCATTCAAAATGTAGAAATATACTACATTATTAATTATGAACAAATTTTCAATAATACCTTTCCTTTATGGCTTCATCTTCTCTTTTTCTTTTCTTTTAAACAAATTATTTATTAGGTATTTTGTTCATTTACATTTCAAATGCTATACTGAAAGTCCCTACAAGAGAATCTTATTGGAAAAACAAATTATTCTTAAGGTTATTCCTTATGCCCAGGAGTAGAAGACCAACATAAGATGAATTCTCTCTCTCTCTCTCTCTCTCTCTCTCTCTCTCTCTCTCTCTCTGTCTCTATTATTTAATCTAATAATTATTTAATTTTCTTATTTTTTTCAATACTGGTCCTTTGCATAAATATGATAGTTTCCAGTTCTGTATTTTTACAGGATTCATGACTGTGGAAATGAGTGGATCCGTGTCTATTTCTGTTCCTTGTGCCTTTTATTTTTAGGCAGTTCTCCTTTTGTTTGTTTGCTTGTTTCCTATTGTGATACATTTTCTTATATTTTATTAGATTACATTTTATTGCTAGCCATTAGATGCCTGTTTGTTTTCTAGTGAAAGACAGGTTGGGGGTGATCCAGATAGGTGTGAGATGAAGAAGAACTGGGAGAGGTGGAAGAGGAAAACATCATGAGAATATAGTGTATAAAGATATTTTAACCAAAAGAAAATACTCATTCTTTTAAACTACCTGGATGCCCAGGATCAAAGCTCCTCTTGTCTCCACTTCCACAGGTCTGGGACTACAAGTGTTCACCACTACAGCTGTCTTTTATGTGGGAGTTGGAAATTGAGCTCAAGCCCTTATGTCTGCGCATCAGGAACTTTGCCCAGAGAGCTGTGTCCCTACCCCTATACAACATGATTTCTTTATATTTATTGCCCAAGGAAATATTTTCAACTAGTTCCTAGAATTCATCAATGGCTAAAGAAACCTGTGTTAATTGTAATATTGCTTGTTAATTGTAATATTGTTTTCCTTCATATTTTGATCCTTTCCCCCGTAATTTTGAATTGCTTTAAAATTTCCCTCATATTCCACTAAACTATGCTGTATTTCCAATGGCATCTAGTGCCTTGCCTTTACTCAAAATTTGCCTTAAATATTCCCTTTATGTCTTATCACATAATTTTCTTTCCTATATTTCAGAGGTGAAGTAGGCTATAGCTTCTTTTGAGTTAGAAGATACACATTCATTTTGTACAACTGATGGCTACGAATCTGTCACTAGAGTGGTTGTTCATGTGCATATGTAGTGAATATGTATGTACATAACTGTTGATAAGGTAGAAAAATGAGATTTTAAGACAGAATTTTCCTTACCAGATATTTTATGTAGATGGTATAATTTTTAGAACTTATCATTAATTTGTATATATATTTGAACTTTTGTTGTGATGGTTTTTATATGTTCTGCCCAGGGAGTGGCACTATTCCAGGGTGGTCCCTGTTGGAATAGATGTTGCCTTGTTGAAGTAGGTGTGTCACTGTGGGTGTGAGCTTCAATAACATCATCCTAGCAGCCTGAAAATCAGTATTCTGCTAGCAGCCTTCAGATGAAGATGTAGACTTCTCAGCTCCTCCTGCACCATGCCTGACTGGATGCTGCTATGTTCCCACCTTGATGATAATGGACTGAGCCTCTGAACCTGTAAGCTGGCTCTAATATAATGTTGTCCTTGTAAGAGATGCCTTGGTTATGGTGTCTGTCCACAACAGTAAAACCCTAACTAAGATATTTGTTATCATAGTAGTGAGAACTGTAAATTGAACTTATAGGAACTAAGACCATTATGCACTTTAATGTGTGGGTACTGAGAACCAAACCCCGATCTTGTGATTTTTTTGCAAGAGCAACAGGTGACCTTGACTGCTGATCCATCCCTCCAACCCTGAAACTTTTATATTGAATACCCACCATCACTGAGTACCATCTTAAAATGTATGGAACAATGAAGTTCTTCAATTTTACAATGAGTGCGCAAAATGTCAGTTTTTTATAAAGCAAGGACACAAAGATAAAAAAAATGGAAATTTTTGGTATTATGTTTTTCAATGTCATAACTTTCCATACTTTTAATATTATATAGCAAAACCAGAAAAAGAATCTCTCAAGCTCTATGGCAAGCCCTCTCTACTCTCTTTCAAATTCACAACTTTTTTTTCACTAATTGTAGTAGGCATATTTGTATGTGTACATATATATGTGTTCTTAAATGTAACCTGTTAAACCCATGCAATGGTACATATATGGATATTTTCAAGGCTGGATATTTGATACTGGTCAACCAGTGGGTGTGCCATTGTCTGGTAAGACCACCTTTCCCTCTCTTAGCTTTCCACAGGTGCCTCCAGTTATTTGTTCAAGGTTGAGGCCACATGGGCTTTTCTCTGTCTAGTTTGGCATGTTTTTTTTTTTAAATAAACATTTCCTCCAAAACAATCTGAGATCCTCTAAATATTGAAAATTCTCACTTCACCCTATTTCACCAAATTCTGTCTTCAGCTTCCTCCAAGACATCCAAGGTCTGGTGAAGACATGGTCTTGTCATGGCTCCTCCACACGAGCTCTGCTGCTGACTTCTTCTTAGAGTACCACCTATCCCTCCATTCACGTGCCGTTCTTTTCAGTCCTGATCATTCTTCCAGATACAGCTTGTCTGATCTGAGCTCTTTTTAAAGCTGCTGCTAAATTTGCTGATCAGGTTTTCACAATTTTATAATATCCTTAGTGACTTATAATATTCCATGCAACTTCCTAGTTGGATCCTTTTGATAGCCAGGGATCTACTTTACTTTAAATTATTTTGTGTGCCTGATCACCATCACAATTTCCATTTTCTTACTCAATTCCCGCCTTCCTTCCAGCTCTTATTCAAATAAATTCATTTTTCTTTTATTTTATTTTCTTGACTCTTACAAAATTGTATGCTGGCAAACATTTGTACAAAAATAAAAACAATATTCTAGAAATGGTTGAGACAGAATGAGCTTCTGTTAGTGCCATAGAAGGATCTAGAATGGGGACAGTGGTGAAGCTGGGCTGATGGTTGTGAAGTAGAACTATGATAACAGGAACTAGCTCAATATGCAAAGAAAGTCTGGAGAGAAAACAGATCAAAGCATGCTCTGAATTCAAGATGTATTATCATATCTAATGTGGGAAAAGTGGAAGAATAAACAGTTTAGATTATATCTTCTAAAAGTAAAGTGTTTCATGGTACTATTTTACAAGATGTTCATATTTGCATCTTTTTTGAGTACTACCCTTTGAGGTCTAAAAATGGAACCTACTAAGCTACATATGAAATTAAAACCCATTGCAATAGGAAAGAAGAAATACTTCTATATTCGAGTCCTATAAGACCTGCGGTTCTCCACCTTCCTAATGCTGTGAACCTTTAATTCAATTTTGGATGTTGTAGGGAACACCAACCATAAAATTATTTCATTACTACTTCATAACTGTAATTTTGCTACTGTTATGATCCACAATGCAAATATCTGATATGCAGAATAAATAATATGCTATCCCCAAAGGGCCACAGTCCACAGGTTGAGAACCACAGCTAAAGACAGTCACTGTTAAGGCTTTGTTGAATTACTTAAATGTAAAAATGTATTTGCACAGACACTTGCACAATTAGCCACTTTGGCACTGTTATTATATTACAAATAAAAACTATAGTCTGCATTTTACATTTGCCATTTAAACAATCACCATAGGTTTTTTTTTTACCTCGTCATTATATAAACTTTACTAATATATTTGTGTCTGCCTGATATTCCATTTTCTTTCCCATCATTGTATTTAATAACCTTGTATTATTTTCATTTATATATTTTTGCTGATATGCTTCAAAGCTAGCTTCTGTCTACATTATTTTTATAAAGAATTCTATAGCTAGAGTAGACTGTCAGAAATTACATGATAAAATATAAAAAATAGCTATTTGAAAATTCATGATATGTCTTGTCAAATGTTTTCTATGGGATTTGGCTAACTTCAGTTTATGGCAGTGACTTTTGAGACATGCAGTTTGCTATGCGCGCATAAGCAGAGAGTATTATATTGGTAACAAGTTATTAAAAGCAAAGTGTATGCCAATGCCTTAAAATAATGAACACCAGCAAGATATAAGCCAGATCATTGTGGAGGATTTGAAATTGTAAATGCCAGGATCGAGAAACATGACTTCTGAATCTCTTTTCCACCTGGACATGTAAAAACAACAGAAGTTGAGAGAAGATCCGCGAGAGGATCATGGAATCCATTTGACTTTGCAGGGAACTAGTAAATGCTGCTAGACTGCCATGCAGCAATCTGAGGCACCTTCAGATGAAGTGGGACCGAAATTCCCTCTTCTCAGTTCCAATCTTTAACATCGGCCTCTGCAGTACTGGTGGGAAATGCTGGGATGTGTCCCGGTCTGCTGGAGAAAAAAGTAGACTGGAATCTTCTTCCTAGGAAAATTCTAACTTGATAAATTGGCTGCACACTCAAGAAGCAGCCTCTAGGTTCTTATAGGAGGAAACAGGAGAGAAAGAAAGCACAGGGCAGGGAAGGCAGAATTCTTTCACTTCGTTTTGTTTGTATTTAGTAATTGTGTGGCTTATTATCTTTGTCATTATATATATATATATGTATATATATATATATATATATATACATACATACACATACATATACATATATATATAGTGTATATATACACATACACACACACACAGACACACACACACACACACACACACACACATATATATATATATATATATAGTGTACAATTAAGTGAAACTTCATCCTAGACATCACAAAACAATGTCATGCTGGGGAAATGAGATCCCAGCCACACAACCTAATTGAACTCGCAGGGATTTGCACACCGAGACTGTTTAGTCTGGACTTTGTCCCTTGGTAGTTAGTGCCACAGAGAATCACCCAGCCTCAGAATCCCAAGGTTTAGGTGGACGAAAGTTTAGAGCACCAGCATGTTTTGAAGGAAGCCGACTTATGAACTAAGTGGAGCTTTTCTGCCTTGGCTTTACTGCCCTGCCCTTGTATTCCCCCACTTCATGTTCTCAGCTATCTGCAGGGAAAGCATGTTTGAGAAAACGAGCATCCAAAGAGCTGGTCAGCACCCTAGCAGCAACACCCTCAAGCTGGTAGACAATATGAACAAGAGAAAAAGTTGGCATTTTCTTCTAAAGTATGAAGGGCAGTGAACAGGGAAAACTTTCAAGTTTATAAAAATAACCTCCTGAGATGGTTCATGATTTCCTCAAGAATAATATACTGTGATTTTCTAAACTTTAGCACAACCCCATCTCTTTTCATCTATTACTGCGTGAAAAGCAGTGTGGAGTCTTAATCGTTCTGCCAGCAGTGTAAATTACCTGTCTTTTATTACCACACTGTTTAACACAGTCTTTTCTTTTATGTTAAGAAGATTGTGATTGCTAGAAATTTGTCTCTCCCTTCTGTAAAATGTCATTCAGGGTTCTACCCATTCAATTCTCATTAATGATAAAGGCATGTATCTAAAGCAGTATATAAGATTACAGAGATGTAAGCACTAAAAGTATTCTCAGGACTGGCCATCCTATCTGTAAGTGAGTCTTCCAGGTCATGAACATGCAAAATTCAGGAGAGGACTTTCTAAGTGCTCCGGCCTAACCCTACAATACTCAATGCAAATCTTCAATTCTCTTCCCAATTGATCCAACAAATAAAAAACCCTCTATCATATATGATACATTGTTTAACCCAGTCAAGACCAATAGCATATCTAATCACCTACAAATTATACACAGTCACCTAATATCAAATTCCAAATTCTTTCTACATTGCTTCCACAGTTTTAGGTACATTCGATGTCCTCCCCCTTTCCCCCCCCCAAAATACCCTCTTTATGCTTACTTATATAAAATTATTTTGTGAATATAGTTTTCATTAATATAGCCTGTGGAGAGAGGAGTGTAGTTAGATAATGAAAACTATGAGGCCTTGCTTATTTAAACCCCTGATGAAAACAATACTTGCAGTTGGAGCTTTCTACTCTGCTGGAGAGCTGAACGACGCCCCCGTGGTTTAGTTAAACAGCATTTCGAGGTGTAACGGGCACTTTAAGTCCTATCACGTTCAAATGCAAATGGCAAACGAACATGCCTCACCCCTCGGAAAACACAGGCTGCATTTTGTTAGGATCTTCATCTTCTTATGTCCCATTCAGCTCAGCCCATTAAGTTTTTGGGCCTGGAATTGCTGCCTGCTCTGAGAATTAATGTCTCTGTATCTCCCCCTTAGTTTATGGTGACTTTTCAGGAATGAAATGATCATTCACAAAGTTGGCTTCGCTTTATGAGCTGTTAAACCGATGGTCGGTCTGATACGGCAAAATCATAACTGTTATCAGTAGGAACACCCGTGTGCAGACATCTGCTGCTGTGCTTTAAAGTCTGAAGATCCAGCTTCCTCCCTTAGCTTTCACTTGCACGATCTCAGGTCTTAGATTCAGTGGAGCCTGAGCTCACCCAGGTCATGGAGTGATGCTTCTCCATCAAACATCAACATTTCTACTTTATTCATTAGACTTCTGCATATGCACAGCTTTCCCTTTCTCCACAGCCTTAAGCAAAGCAAAACACCATATGCTATTTTTTAAATCCTGTCTAGATAAACAAGTGTGATGGGATGAATGAGAGCATTTCTTGTTTGGTTTTTTGTTTGTTTGTTTGTTTTTGTTTTTGTTATCATGGAGGTCTTTGTGTAGATATATGCTCTAGACTCTCCTAATGTTTGTTGATGAAAAGTGCCATATTGACAACTCTGGAAATCTCTCTGTAGAACTCAATGTAGATTTAGCAACTGGGGAAAGAATAAGTCATCAATATCAACAAATAGTAGTTTTTAGAGAATGTTTTAGTGTCTATACCCATTTAACCCTAATTCCTTTAGATATCGAATAACCTATTAGATGCAAAACACTGCTGAAATAAGTGAAAGAATATAAACAAAAGAACAAAATACATCCAGAGTTTTTAATTTATTATCTGTTTATGTGGTCTGCCAGTCTCTGGCTCTTGGCAGACATTAAACACACCACACTATTTTTCTTGGGGAGCTACTTTTTGGCTAACACATTGCTTCTGTGTCAATTACAAATACAAATGAAGGCTAAGCAAAAAACCACAAATTTCTTTATTAAAGCTCTGTTCTGAAATAGAGCAAGTAAGGATGAAACTGGAGCTCTTGGTGGGTAAGTTAGCCATGTGTTCCTTATACAGAAGGATGTCACATAATTAAGTTATACTCATTTTTGTGCACATGACTCACATGTGGCTTTGTAAAACCTCTATTTTTAATTAAAATTAATTTGATCTAGGCCTTGCAAGTTGGAGAAGAGTTTGAGAATCTTTTTAAGACTGAAAGAGTAGTCATTTACGTATGAATTGGGTTAATGTCTAAAGGTCCCCTTAACTGCCATATATTTTAAAAAACTAACTTCCAGGTCTCAAGTACTGATTTAAAAAAAAATGTGTCTCTTGGTGACACCTGTCTCTTCCTGTCCCCACTACCAAAGGTTTCATTCCATGCTTGCTTGCTAGACTTACCTGTAAGATTTTAAACTGTTTGGAGAAATAAGCCATCAGTTTTCACTGAACTGATATTTTTGGGTCGTGGTTCAGTGTGCTTAAATCCCCTAAATAATCAAATAGTTTTCAGGGAAGTAGACTACCATCCGATCCTCGTTGGCAGGGTCTAACGGTCTCTAATGAGAACTGGTTGCTCTTGGGAGCCAAGAGCCCTGTGTGTCTGTTTCCATTTAGCAGCAAAATCCTTTCTCCTCATCATTCTCAAACTCACATTTGTTTTCAGATCCCCCCCCCAACATTCCTGATATCAGCCAAATAAAGTAGTTCCATTTCCTGTCTATTTTAATATAATGTTTCTACAGGAGACTCACAGATATTGGATTTTTCTACATCTTTAGTATGGGTTAAACACTCTTCTCTGTTTTTAATCTGTAGAGAAAAGTTCTGCTCCACTGACTTTGGGTTGTGTTCTGAATAGCCTTACTGTCAGTAAGTAAGTAGGATAGTAAATGGGAATGTCCACATATTGTAATGAAGTTTTGATAAGTGCAAGATGTAAAATATATGAAGGAATGGAAGGCTATAGGGAAGAGAAAGATGATCTCTGCTTAGGAGTGTCAAGAAGAAGCCCCAGAACCAGAAAAACACATGGGAAAGGGGGAATTTCATCAAAAAGGACAGTCATATAAAGTCCTGGAGTCTGGACAGAGCCCAGCATGAAGATGACAAGGACTTGCACCATGTGACATGAAGTTTGAGAATGGAGACATGCCTACAAAATTGACATGTTGTTAATAGTAAAGATAGTACAATTGGCTACACATTTCAAAACATTAATCTCTCCTTCCCACCCACATTGTATGTGTGTCCTTTTGTCTGTCTGTGTGACTGTGTGTATAGGTATGGTGTGCATACCTCCATGTATTTTCTTCCTTTGATTTTTACTTGACTTTTGAAATAAGGCTTCCTTTTTATAGGTATTTTCTTTATTTACATTTAAATGTTATCCCCTTTCCTGGTCTCCCCACCCCAGAAAACTCCTATGTCATCCTCCCTTCCCCTGCTTCTATGAGGGTGTTCCTCTACCCACCCACCCATTCCCACTTCCCTGCCCTCAATTCCCCCATACCGGGGCATCTATGGAGCCTTCATAGGACCAAGAACATCTCCTGCCATTGATGCATGACAAGGCCATCCTCTGCAATGTATGCAGCTGGAGCCATGTGTACTCTTTTGTTGATGGCTTAGTAACTAGGAGCTCTTGGGAAATGGGTGGTTGCTATTGTTTCTAACTGAATCTAGATACTATTGATTGGCTAGATGTACTGTTCAGTGAGCCCAGGCTACTTGTCTCTATTCCCCAGTTCATGCTAAGGCCAGGTTCTTACAAGAGTACTGGAGATTCTTACTCAGTTCCTCATGCTAATGTAGCAAGTAATTTCCCCTTGAGTCATCTCCCTAGACCCCTTACATAGTTTATCTTGGCAATAAAGTTTAACCTAAATGAAGAGGTATGGCATAAATCAGTAAAACTGGACAAAACATTGAGGCATTGAAAGGATACAGCAATATTGTAGGTTAGGGACTAATCATTTTTCTATCCTGGATAATGGAGGACAATTAGACAGCTAAAATGAACAGGAAAGGTAAGAATTCTAGGAATAAATGCTCACAGTCATTGAAATGTTAGATAAGTAAGTTCAGAACACTGAGATCAGTGCCTGGCGCTAAGAAGTCTAAGCCTGTATATGTAAAGACACTACAGAATTATAAAATAATATAAGTTACATACTTGAGCAGCTCTAATGCACTTTATGGCATATAGTCTATGGCAGATATAAAGAAAAACTCACTGATGTTTAATATTGGGGAGCTGAGAAATCTAGAGTCTAAGTTTCATTAAGTTCTTGATTGCAGACTTAATGGGATGGGATATCAGAAAGAAATCAGATTGCTATGAAACACATGAAACTCAAGAAGAACGAAGACCAAAGTGTGGACACTTTGCCCCTTTTTAGAATTGGGAACAAAACACCCAAGGAAGGAGTTACAGAGACAAAGTTTAGAGCTGAGACAAAAGGATGGACAATCTAGAGACTGCCATATCCGGGGATCCATCCCATAATCAACTTCCAAATGCTGACACCATTGCATACACTAGAAAGATTTTGCTGAAAGGACCCAGATATGGCTGTCTTTTGTGAGACTATGCCGGGGCCTAGCAAACACAGAAGTGAATACTCACAGTCAGCTATTGGATGGATCACAGGGTCCCCAATAGAGAAGCTAGAGAAAGTACCCAAGGAGCTGAAGGGATCTGCACTCCTATAGGTGGAACAACAATGTGAACTAAAATGGAAAATTTTAACCAAGGTTCTTTTTCCTATGAAGATGGTTGATTTTAGAATTTGAATTGTTAATGTACCTCTGTACATTTTACTTAGATAAATATCTGGTAGTGTTATCATGTGTCTAAATGTTATTTATTTAGCATGGATATAAAAAATAGCTCCTGGGGAAAAATCTATCTATCTATCTATCTATCTATCTATCTATCTATCTATCTATCTAACTATCTACTTACCTACCTACCTATCTATCTATTTGAGACAGGATCTCAGAGTGTTTCCATTGTACTTAATTTGCAGCTTTGTTTAACCTTTTTAAATGTGTTTTGATCCATTGCTCACAACTGGGATGTAATAGACACCTAACCTCTAGTCTGTTTGAGAAGTTATGAATTTTATCCTACTACATGTAAAAATTTCTCCACTACAGACAAAAGGTTCTTCTAAAATGTTATTTAAATATAACAAATTTAAAATAAGTCCACGGACAGTTAGAGAAACTTCTTTCTTGATGATGCTATAATCTTCCTGGTTTGCTTTTGCTGAGAAGCTGACTAAATCTGAAGGCTATAATGTGAAATCTAGCTATCTCATTTGGCCCTCCTCTGTTGCTGGTACAGCAAGCAAGAATGCTAGGCTTCAATCATAGCACTGGAGAATCCGACCTGATTTTGAGTTCTACCTTTGTAACTCTTGGCTTTTGTTACTGTTTTCCAATCTTCATTTGACTTGTAGTAAGTGCAGAGCCCACTGTTGCTGCAGTAGGTATGGAAAAAGTAATTCTAGCCATTCATATTAAATTCATTATGTAAATATGTACAATGGAAAGAAGCAAACCATTAATTCTGGTCTTTGTTTGAGGCTGGGTGAACAATAAAATACTCAATGAACTTTCAGTTTTAAAAAAACACGTTCAACCTTGGAAGTCTACACTTCATGGTGGCATTGACAGGATTGGCTGCTGTTGGACTATTGATAATTGCTTTTGATGACACAATGCACATGTGTGTTCCAGTTCTGTGAATTTGGAAATGAAAAGGCAGAAGAGCAATTCATTGAGGCAATTACTGTCAATTATACCCCAAAGGTTTAATGCTCTGCGTGGAAAACTTTAATAAGGCACCAAAGATTAAAGAGCTGAGAAATCGACAGTTAAGTGGGAAACCCACTGCATTTTAGAACTTGCTTCCTGGCAGCCAGGTGGTCTGAAATAGGCTTGGTCTGTATTTTGTTTGGCTTTGGTGTTTAAAAAAAATTTTTACTTGATTGTCTTTAAACATGACCATGCCCTCTGTGTCTCTACCCAATTCATTTACAGGTCAAACTCACTGTATTAGACTCATTTATGCACTGGAAATTGTTTACATCAATAACCGTGAGTTCTGAAAAGAAAAAGGCTAAACTTAATGGCATTGTGATATTGACTCTGGAGTTTAAATAGTAAATAGTTGAACATTGAATAAAAAGTCTGGAGAGATGGTTCAGCAGTTAATAGCATTTTCTTCTTTTGTATAAGACACGGGCTTGGTTCCTTTTTCCCTCCTCTTCTTTCTTTTATTGAAAATAGATTTTATAATAAAATACATTCTGATTATTGTTTCCCCTTTCCCATCTCTGATATTTCACTCGCCATCTCTTACATACGACTCCATTCCTTTCCGTCTTTCCTTAGAAAACAAATAGAGTTCTAAAGAATAATAATGAAATAAGACAAGAACAAAATAAACAAACCATATTAGGATACAAAAAACACACAAGAAAAATAGCCAAAGGAAAGCACCAGATACACATGTTTATATACACAGGAACTCCCTAAGAACACAAAACTGGAAATATATATATATATATGTATATATATATATATATATATATATATATATATATATATATATATGCAAAAGACCTGAAAGATTAAAAAAAAATCCAGTCAAAACCGTGTGAGAAAAGGAACACTTAAAGATGCCATTGAATTTATTTGTGTTGGCCATCTACTGCTGGGCATGATGCCTACACTTCAAACTGGCTTATATCCCCAGGAAGACTGCATTGCATAGAACTATGTGTTTTCATTTGTGAATGTTTATCAATTGGAAAAAGCTTCTGAGTGGCTTCTGAGTGGCTTCTGAGTGGCTTCATGGTGGCTTGTGTCCACTTACTTCTCAAAGCTAGGCCTCCACCTGGCATGGATGCATGCAGGCCCGGTGCATGCTGCCACGGTCTCTGTGAGCTCATGAGTGTATCGTTACTATCCATAAAGTGCTTTGTTTCCTTGATGTCCTTCATCCCTTCTGACTGTTACATTTTCCACCCCCTCATCCACAGGGTTCTCTGAGACCTGTGGGAGAGATTTGATAAAGACATCTTATTTAGTGAGTGTGCCAAGAACTCTCCCTCATTGTATATTGTCCAAGTGTTGGGCTCTGCATTTGCTCCCCCATCTGTGGAAGGAGGAAGCTTCTCGGATGATGGCGAAGGAGAAATTGATCTATGAGCATAGCAGAATCTCTTTAGGAGTCATTTTATGGCTATGGTTCATGAGCAGAATATGTGTGTTTGATTTTGTACCTAGATCCATTGTCTATCTGATTCTCTGGTTCTTGGCTACAAAAACAGTTTCAGGGATAGTTTCTATCTCATGGAATAGACCTTAAATCCAACCTGATATTGGGTATTTCTATAAGCTTCACGCCATTACGTCAGTAGTGTGTCCTAGCACCCACAGAGTTGTTCAGAACCATCTTTAACTTCCATTTCAGGAGATCAGACACCTTTTTCTAGTCTCTTTGAGCATCATGCAATGCGGGCAAAACACTTATACACATAAAATAAAATTAAATTAAGAGGGCTCAAGTCCCTTCTGACCCACTGCAGCACCGGCGTCCCTGACCCAGGGAGTCTCCGGACACCCGCAAGGGCCCATGGGAACCTAAGATCTCTGGTGAGTGGAACACAACTTCCGACAGGAGGCAGGTTCAAACACCAGATATCTGGGCACCTTCCCTGCAAGAGGAGAGCTTGCCTGCAGAGAGTACTCTGACCACTGAAACTAAGGATAGAGCTAGTCTCCCAGGTCTGCTGATAGAGGCTAACATAATCACCTGAGGAACAAGCTCTAACCAGAGACAACTATAACAACTAGCTCCAGAGAATACCAGATGGCAAAAGGCAAACATAAGAATCCTACTAACAGAAATCAAGACCACTCACCATCATCAGAACGCAGCACTGCCACCCCACCTAGTCCTGGGCACCCCAACACAACAGAAAAGCTAGACCCAGATTTAAAAGCATATCTCATGATGATGGTAGAGGACATCAACATGGACTTTAATAACTCACTTAAAGAAATACAGGAGGACACTGCTCAAGAGTTACAAGTCCTTAAAGAAAAACAGGAAAACACAACCAAATAGGTAGAAGTCCTTATGGAAAAACAGGAAAACACACCCAAACAGGTGATGGAAATGAACAAAACTATACCGGACTTAAAAAGGGAAGTAGACACAATAAAGAAAACCCAAAGTGAGGCAATGCTGGAGATAGAAGCCCTAGGAAAGAAATCTGGAACCATAGATGCGAGCATCAGCAACAGAATACAAGAGATGGAAGAGAGAATCTCAGGTGCAGAAGATTTCATAGAGAACATCTGCACAATAATCAAAGATAATACAAAACGCAAAAAGATCCTAACTCGAAACATCCAGGAAATCCAGGAAACAATAAGAAGACCAAACCTACGGATAATAGGAGTTGATGAGAATGAAGATTTTCAACTTAAAGGGCCGGCAAATATCTTCAACAAAATTATAGAAGAAAACTTCCCAAAGAAAGAGATGCCCATGAACATACAAGAAGCCTACAGAACTCCCAATAGACTGGACCAGAAAGGAAATTCCTCCTGACACATAATAATCAGAACAACAAATGCACTAAATAAAGATAGAATATTAAAAGCAATAAGGGAAAAAGTTCAAATAACATATAAAGGCAAGCCTATCAGAATTACACCAGATTTGTCAGCAGAGACCATGAAAGCCCGAATATCCTGGACAGATGTTATACAGACACTAAGAGAACACAAATGCCAGTAAGGGAGAAACGTCAAGTAACATATAAAGGAAGGCCTATCAGAATTACACCAGACTTTTAACCAGAGACTATGAAAGCCAGAAGAGCCTGGACAGATGTTATACAGACACTAAGAGAACACAAATGCCAGCCCAGGCTATTATACCTGGCCAAACTCTCAATTACCATAGATGGACAAACCAAAGTATTCCACGACACAACCAAATTCACACATTATCTTGCCACGAATCCAGCCCTTCAAAGGATAATAACAGAAAAAAACTAATACAAGGACGGAAATCACGTCCTAGAAAAAGCAAGAAAGTAATCCTTCAACTAACCTAAGAGAAGACAGCCACAAGAACAGAATGCCAATGTTAACAACAAAAATAGACTAGACAAGGCTGTCCACTTTCTCCCTACCTATTCAACATTGTACTTGAAGTCCTAGCCAGAGCAATTCGACAACAAAAGGAGATCAAGGGGATACAAATTGATAAGGAAGAAAATCAAAATATCACTATTTGCAAATGATATGACAGTATATATAAGTGACCCTAAAAATTCCACCAGACAACTCCTAAACCTGATAAAAAGCTTCGGTGAAGTACCTGGATATAAAATTAACTCAAACAAATCAATGGCCTTTCTGTACACAAAGAATAAACAGGTTGAGAAAGAAATTAGGGAAACAACGCCCTTCTCAATAGTCACAAATAACATAAAATATCTTGGTGTGACTCTAACTAAGGAAGTGAAAGATCTGTATGATAAAAACTTCAAGTCTCTGAAGAAAGAAATTAAAGATGTCAGAAGATGGAAAGATCTCCCACACTCAAGGATTGGCAGGATCAACATTGTAAAAATGGCTGTCTTGCCAAAAGCAATCTACAGACTCAATGCAATCCCCATCAAAATTCCAACTCAATTCTTCAACAAATTAGGAAGAGCAATCTGCAAATTCATCTAGAATAACAAAAAACCTAGAATAGCAAAAACTCTTCTCAAGGATAAAAGTACCTCTGGTGGAATCACTATGCCTGACCTAAAGCTTTACTACAGAGCAATTGTGATAAAAAAAAACTGCATGGTACTGGTATAGTGACAGACAAGTAGACCAATGGAATAGAATTGAAGACCCAGAAATGAACCCACACACCTATGGTCACTTGATCTTCGACAAGGGAGCTAAAACCATCCAGTGGAAGAAAGACAGCATTTTCAACAAATGGTGCTGGCACAATTGGTTGTTATCATGTAGAAGAATGCGAATCGATCCATTCCTATCTCCTTGTACTAAGGTCAAATCTAAGTGAATCAAGAAACTTCACATAAAACCAGAGACACTGAAACTTATAGAGGAGAAAGTGGGGGGAAAAACCTCGAAGTTATGGGCACAGGGAAAAAATTCCTGAGTAGAACAGCAATGGCTTGTGCTGTAAGGTCGAGGATTGACAACTGGGACCTCATGAAACTGCAAAGTTTCTGCAAGGCAAAAGACACCATCAATAAGACAAAAAGGCCACCAAAAGATTGGAAAGGGATCTTTACCTATCTTAAATCAGATAGGGGACTAATATCCAATATATATAAAGAACTCAAGAGGGTGGTCTCCAGAAAATCAAATAACCCCCTTAAAAGATGGGGCTCAGAGCTAAAAAAAGAATTTTCACCAGAGGAATACCGAATGGCTGAGAAGCACCTGAAAAAATGTTCAACATCCTTAATCATCAGAGAAATGCAAATCAAAACAATCCTGAGATTCTACCTCACACCAGTCAGAATGGCTAACATCAAAAATTCAGTTGACAGCAGATGGTGGCGAGGATGTGGAGAAAGAGGAACACTCCTCCATTGTTGGTGGGATTGCAAGCTTGTACAACCACTCTGGAAATCAATCTGGTGGTTCCTCAGAAAATTGGACATAGTACTACTGGAGGATACCTCAATACCTCCCCTGGGCATATATCCAGAAGATGTTCCAACGGGTAAGAAGGACACACACTCCACTATGTTTATAGCAGCCTTATTTATAATAGCCAGAAGCTGGAAAGAACCCAGATGCCCCTCAACAGAGGAATGGATACAGAAAATGTGGTACATTTACACAATGGAGTACTACTCAGCTATTAAAAAGAATGAATTTGTGAAACTCCTAAGCAAATGGTTGGACCTGGAGGGCATCATCCTTAGTGAGGTAACCCAATCACAAAAGAACTCAAATGATATGTACTCACTAATAAGTGGATATTAGCCCAGAAACTTAGGATAGCGAGATATAATGTACAATTTGCAAAACACATGAAACTGAAGAAGAACGAAGACCAAAGTGTGGACACTTTGCCCCTTCTTAGAATTGGAAACAATCACCCATGGAAGGAGTTACAGAGACAAAGTTTGGAGCTGAGACAAAAGGATGGACCATCTAGAGACTGCCATATCCTGGAATCCATCCCATAATTAGCCTCCAAACAATGACACCATTGCATACACTAGCAAGCGTTTTTTGCAAGGACCGTGATATAGCTGTCTCTTGTGAGACTAGGCGGGGGCCTAGCAAACACAGAAGTGGATGCTCACAGTCAACTATTGGATGGATCACAGGGCCCTCAATGGAGGAGCTAGAGAAAGTATACAAGGAGCTAAAGAGATCTGCAACCCTGTATGTGCAACACTGTGAACTAACCAGTACCCTGGACCTCTTGACTCTAGCTGCATATGTATCAAAAGATGGCCTAGTAGGCCATCACTGGAAAGAGAGGCCCATTGGACAGGCAAACTTTATATGTCCCAGTACAGGGGAATGCCAGGGCCAAAAAATGGGAATGGGTGGGTAGGGGAGTGTGGGGGGAGGGTGTGGGGGACTTTTGGGATAGCATTGGAAATGTAATTGAGGAAAATATGTAATAAAAAATTAAATTGAAAATAAAATCAAGTTCGATGATTTTATTAAATCTGCAACACATCTTCCTGAAGTTTCACTATTCTTAACTTTAAAAGACAATAATGCTGCTAGCTACACTTACACATGGTAAAAATAGGTAGAATGTAGACCTCAAAGAAGATAGAATATGATGGTTGTCTATGGGCTAGATAGATGGCTCAGTGGTTAAGGGCATTCATATCTCTTTCAGGGGACCTAATTTCACATATCAGCATTACACCTAGTAGCTCAGTCTCTTCTGTAATCTAGCTCCAGGGAATCCTGCTCCTTATTCTATATGCATAGACAGAGAAACATATACATAAACATAAATTTTAAAATAATAAGTTAAAAATGTTATTTATTATTTCATTCAAAAAGTTTTTTTCAGCCTGAGCATCTGCAGGAGACATCTTGGTTCCCGGACTCCACCAAGACTACTCTGCACAGGTGAGAGTGTGGGCTACAGAAGCTAACAGCTTCTGGGACAGGCGGGAGCCACAGAGCTTCTGAGGCAGCCCCCTTTTCGGGCTCTAGACATCTGGGCACCTTCCCTGCCAGAGGATAGGTGTCTGACTGGCCCGGTAGGGCTTTGCCTGAACATCTGCGGAAGACATCTTGGTTCCTGACTCCACCAAGACTAGTCTGCACAGGGGAGAGTGTGGACTACAGAAGCTAAGAGCTTCTGGGACAGGTCCTGTTTCAGGCCTTCGTCTTCTGCCAGGAGGCAAGTCTGAACACCAGATACCTGTGCACCTTCCCTGAAAGAGGAGAGCCTGCCTGATGAGACAGCTCTGACCACTGAAACTCAGGAGAGAGCAAGTCCCCCCAGTCTGCTGGTAGAAAATAACATAATCATGACAGGAACAAGTTCTAACCAGAGACAACTATAACAACTGACTCCAGAGTTTACCAGATGGTGAAAGGCAGACATAAGAATCTTACAAAAAAACCAAGAACACTCATCATCATCAGAACCCAGAACTCCCGCCTCAGCCAGTCCAGGGCACCCCAACACACCCAAAAAGCTAGACTCGGATGTAAAGGCATATCTAATGATGATGATAGAAGACATCAAGAATGTCTTTAATAACTCACTTAAAGAAATACAGGAGAACACTGCTAAAGAGTTGCAAGAACTTATAGAAAATCAGGAAAACACATCCATACAGATGATGGAAATGAACAAAACCTACTAGACCGAAAAAGGGAAATAGATAAAATAAAGAAAACCCAAAGTGAGGCAACGCTGGAGATAGAAACCCTGGGAAAGAAATCTGGAACCATAGATGCAAGCACTAGCAACAGAATACAAGAGATGGAAGAGAGAATCTCAGGTGTAGAAGATTCCATAGAGAACATCGGCACAACAATCAAAGAAAATACAAAATGCAAAAGATCCTCACTCAAAACATCCAGGAAATCCAGGACACAATGAAAAGACCAAACCTACGAATAATAGGAGTAGATGAGAATGAAGATTTTCAACTCAAGGGCCAGCAAATATCTTCAACAAAATTATAGAAGAAAACTTCCCAAACCTAAAGAAAGAGATGCCCATGAATATACAAGAAGCCTACAGAACTCCAAATAGACTGGACCAGAAAAGAAATTCCTCCCGACACATAATAATCAACAACAAATGAACTAAATAAAGATAGAATATTAAAAGCAGTAAGGGAAAAAGGTCAAGTAACATATAAAGGCAATCCTATCAGAATTACACCAGATTTTTCACCAGAGACCATAAAAGCCAGAAGATCCTGGACAGATGTTATACAGACACTAAGAGAACAGAAATGCCAGCCCAGGCTATAATACCTGGCCAAACTCTCAATTACCATAGATGGAGAAACCAAAGTATTCCATGACAAAACTAAATTCACACATTATCTTTCCACGAATCCAGCCCTTCAAAGGATAATAACAGAAAAAAAACAATACAAGGACGGAAACCATGTCCTACAAAAAGCAGGAAAGTAATCCTTCAACTAACCTAAAAGAAGATAGCCACAAGAACAGAATGCCAATGTTAACAACAAAAATAACAGGAAGCAACAATTATTTTCCTTAATATCTCTTAATATCAATGGACTCAAATCCCTAATAAAAAGACATAGACTAACAGACTGGCTACACAAACAGGACCCAACATTTTGCTGCTTACAGGAAACCCATCTCAAGGAAAAAGACAGACACTACCTCAGAATAAAAGGCTGGAAAACAATTTTCCAAGCAAATGGTCTGAAGAAACAAGCTGGAGTAGCCATTCTAATATCTAATAAAATTGACTTTCAACCCAAAGTCATCAAAAAAGACAAGGAGGGGCACTTCATACTCATCAAAGGTAAAATATTCCAAGAGGAACTCTCAATTCTGAATATCTATGCTCCAAATACAAGTGTAGCCACATTCATTAAAGAAACTTTAGTAATGCTCAAAACACACATTGCACCTCACACAATATTAGTGGGAGACTTCAACACACCACTTTCATCAATGGACAGATCGGGGAAACAGAAACTAAACAGGGACACAGTGAAACTAACAGAAGTTATGAAACAAATGGATCTAACAGAAATCTTCAGAACATTTTATCCTAAATCAAAAGGATATACCTTATTCTCAGCACCTCATGGTACCTTCTCCAAAATTGACCACATAATTGGTCACAAAACAAGCCTCAACAGATACAAAAATAGTGAAATTGTCCCATGCATCCTATCAGATCACCATGAATTAAAGCTGATTTTCAATAACAAAATAAATAATAGAAAGTCAACATTCACGTGGAAACTGAACAACACTCTTCTCAATGATACCTTGGTCAAGAAAAGAATTTAAAAAAATTAAGGACTTTTTAGAGTTTAATGAAAATAAAGTCACAACATACCCAAGTTTATGGGACACAAGGAACGCATTTCTAAGAGGAAAACTCATAGCTCTGAGTGCCTCCAAAAAGAAACTAAAGAGAGCATGCAATAGCAGCTTGACAACACACTTAAAAGCTCTAGAAAAAAAGGAAGCAAATTCATACCTAATTTATGAAATCCCTAGGCAAATGGATGGACCTGGAGGGCATCATCTTGAGTGAGGTAACCCAATCACAAAAGGACTCATACCATATGTACTCACTGATAAGTGGATATTAGCCCAGAAACATAGAATACCCAAGATATAAGATACAATTTTCTAAACACATGAAACTCAAGAAGAATGAAGAACGAAGTGTGGACACTTTGCCCCTTCTTAGAATTGGGAACAAAACACTCATGGAAGGAGTTACAGAGACACAGTTTGGAGCTGAGATGAAAGGATGGGCCATCTAAAGATTGCCATATCCGGGGATCCATCCCATCATCAGCTTAGAAACGCTGACACCATTGCATACACTAGGAAGATATTGCTGAAAGGACTCAGATATAGCTGTCTCTTGTGAGATTATGCCAGGGCCTAGCAAACACAGAAGTTGATGCTCACAGTCAGCTATTGGATGGTTCACAGGGCCCCCAATGGAGGAGCTAGAGAAAGTACCCAAGGAGCTAAAGGGATCTGCAACCCTATAGGTGGAACAACAATATAAAGTACCCAGTACCCCCCAGAGCTTGTGTCTCTATCTGCATATGTATCAGAAGATGGCCTAGTTGGTCATCAGTGGAAAGAGAGGCCCATTGGTCGTGCAAACTTTATCTGCCTCATTACAGGGGAATGCCAGGGCCAAGAAGTGGGAGTGGGTGGGTGAGGGAGTGGGTGCGTTGGGGAGTGGGTGGGTGGGGGAGTGGGTGAGGGCTTGGGTGGGGGACTTTTAGGATAGCATTGGAAATGTAAATGAAATAAATACCTAAAAAAACAAAACAATAAATTTGTTTCTTGGGTTACTCATTCCTATATAAACTCCACAAGGGATCCAGTTAACTTTTGGACTCCTAACATCTGGGGCCCTTCAAGATCCTACTCTGTATGTCCATGTGTCAGTAACTCACACAACTGGACTGCAAGAACAGAGATTTCAAATACATTGATAACTCTAGTTACAACCCCACAACTTCTAAGGTAGTTAGTTGTCAAGTAAGCTGGAGTCTAAATGCTTTTATTTTGCTGATTTCAATGAGATAATAGGGAAAAGCATGACTTAGAGCTATTTAGTAGAATTATTTGATTGTAAACTGTAGCTTTATTTGATCATGCTTAATATATTTTGCAACAAAACAGAGCAGATATCACTAATTAATTTCCTCTCTCTCTCTCTCTCTCTCTCTTTTTCTCTCTCTCTCTCTCTCTCTCTCTCTCTCGTTTTTAAAGGAGAATGGGTTTATTTATTTTAGTTCACATTCAAGATGCAGCACATCAGAGTGGAAAAGTCAAGCCAAGCAGGAGCCAGACACAACAGCTCGCATCAGATTGAAAACCGGAAAGCAGAGTGATAAAGGCTTCCTAGTACTCAGCTCGCCTCCATTCATAGAGGCCAGGACCCTAAATAGGATAAGGGTTCCATGGTGGACATGTCGGTCTTCCAGCCGCAATTAATGTAATGAAGAAAACTCCTCACTTGCATCTCCTAGATAGTTTCAGATTCTGTCAAGTTGACGGTTAACTTTAACCAACACAGGTAGTATGATCTATATGTAGAAAGAAGAGGGTATTTATTATTATTATTATTATTATTATTCTTTATTTATTTATTTTTATTATTGTTTTTCTTTTTTTAGATATTATCTTTATTTACATTTTAAATGTTATCCCTTTCCTCATTTCCCCTCTGAAAACCCCCCCTACCACATTCCCCCTCCTCCGGCTCATTAACCCACCCACTCACGCTCCCCTGTCTGGCATTCCCCTACACTGGGGAGTCATTCCTTCACAGGATCAAGGACCTCTCATGTAACTGATGTCCCACAAAGTCAGCCTCTGCTACATATGTGGCTGGAGCCATGAGTCCCACCATGTGTACTCTTTGGCTAGTAGTTTAGTCCCTGGGAGCTCTGGGGGTACTGGTTGGTTCATATTGTTGTTCCTCCTATGGGGCTACAAACCCTTTCAGCTCCTTGGGTACTTTCTCTAGTTCCTCCATTGGGGACCCTGTGGTCAGTCCAGTGGATCATTGTGAGCGTTCACTTCTGTATTTGTCAGGCACTGGCAGAGCCTCTCAGCAGATAGATATCACAGAAGATGGAAAGGTTTCATATGCTTATGAACTGGTAGGATTAAATTAGTAAAATTGTCCATCTTGCTGAAAACAATATACAGATTCAATGCAATCCCCATCAAAATTCCAACTCAGTGTTTCACGGAGTTAGAAAGAGTAATTTCCAAATTCATCTGGAATAACAAAAAAATCCAAGATAGCTAAAATTATTCTCAACAATAAAAGAATATCTGGGGGAATCACCATCCCTACCCTCAAGCTGTACTACAGAGCAATTGTGATAAGAACTTCATGGTATTGGTACACTGACAGGTAAGTAGATCAATGGAATAGAATTGAAGACCCAGAAATGAACCCACACACCTATTGTCACTGGAACTTTGACAAAGGAGCTAAAACCATCCAGTGGAAAAAAAAAGAGAGCATTTTCCACAAATAGTGATGACTCAACTGGAGGTCATCATGTAGAAGGATGAAAATTGGTCCATTCTTATCTCCTTGTACAAAGCTCAAGTTCAAGTGGATCAAAGACCTCCACATAAAACCAGAGACAATGAAACTTATAGAGGAGAAAGTGGGGAAGAGCCTCGAGCACATGGACACGGGAGAAAATTTCTTGAACAGAACACATGAATAGAGCTTATGCTCTAAGATCAAGAACTGACAAATGGACCTCATAAAATTGCAACGCTTCTGTAAGGAAAAGGACACTGTCAATAGGACCAAATGGCAACCAACAGATTGGGAAAAGATGTTTACCAACCCTATATCTGATAGAGCGCTAGTATTAAATATATACCAAGAACTCAAGAAGTTAGACTCCAGAGAACCAAACAACCCTATTAAAAATGGGGTACAGAGCTAAACAAAGAATTCTCAACTGAGGAATATCAAATGGCCAAGAAGCACCTAAAGAAATGTTCAACATTTTTAGTCATCAGGGAAATGCAAATCAAAACAACCCTGAGATTCTACCTCACACCAATTAGAATGGTTAAGATCAAAATCTCAGGTGTCAACAGATGCTGGCAAGGATATGGAGAAAGGGGAACACTTCTCCATTGCTGGTAGGATTGCAAGCTGATACAACCATTTTGGAAATCAGTTTGGTGATTCCTCAGTAAATTGGACATAGTACTACCTGAGGACTCAGCTATACTACTCCTGGGCATGTACCCAGAAGATGCTCCACCATGTAATAAGGACACATGCTCCACTATGTTCACAGCAGCTTTATTTATTATAGCCTGAAGCTGGAAAGAACCCAGAAGTCCCTCAAGAGAAGAATGGATACAGAAAACGTGGTTCATTTACAAAATGGAGATCTACTCAGCTATTACAAAACAATGAATTCATGAAATTCCTATGCAAATGGATGGAGCTAGAAAATACCATCATACACTGGGCACTGGTGGCACACACCTTTAATCCCAGCACTTGGGAGGCGGAGGCAGGTGGATTTCTGAGTTCAAGACCAGCCTGGTCTACAGAGTGAGTTCCAGGACAGCCAGGACTATACAGAGAAACCCTGTCTTGAAAAACCAAAAAGAAGAGGAAGAAGAAGAAGAAGAAGAAGGAGGAGGAGGAGGAGGAGGAGGAGGAGGAGGAGGAGGAGGAGGAGGAGAAGGAGAAGGAAAAAAATATCATCCTGAGTGAGGTAACCCAATCACAAAAGAACACACATGGTATGCACTCACTGATAAGTGGATATAAGCCCAGAAGTTCAGAATTCCCAAGATATAATTCATAGACCACATGAAGCTCAAGAAGAAGCAAGACTACAATGTGGATACTTCGGTCCTTCTTAGAAGGGTCATCAAAACACTCATGTGAGGAGATACAGAGACAAAGTGTGGAGCAGAAACTGAAAGAAAGGCCATCCAGTGACTGTCCGGCCTGGGGATCCATCTCATATACAGTTATCAAACCCAGACACTAATGTGGATGACAACAAGTGCTTTCTAACAGAGGCCTAATTTCCTTTTTCTAATCAGTGTTTCTCAACTGTGTCATTATAAGTATCATCTGCAAATGGAGGATAACTAATAGTCCCTCAAACATGCTGTGGACTCTTGAGAACCAGTGAATATTTTATTTTACATAGTAAAGAGAAATTAAAGTTTTGTGATGCAGGGACAAATCTTGAAGGACATTTTCTTAGACCATCCAGATAGACTTATGATAAACACAAGGTACTAATGAAGGAGAGGCCCTGGAGTTCTAGTGAGGAAGAAGATGTAAAAGCAGAAACAGAGTGGAGAGCCCAGGAATACAGGTGGCTTCAAGAACCTACAGAAGGGAATGAAATGCAGGTTTCTGAAATGTCCAAATGTCTTGGCATTAATTATTTAAGGCTTTATCACTTCATTTACATCTTAACCCATCACCTAAAACTATAATAATAAATTAATGGCTTTTAAACAACTGCATGGTTACATATCATATTATTGTTTAGAAATAAGTATTCCTAAGATCAATTTAAAATTACTGTCATTTATGGCCTTGTCAGAGTTACTAAATCAAAATACCTGGTGATGGGGCCAGTTGTCTTCACATAACTCTGATGCACGGCAAAATTTAAGAAATCCTGTTTGCAGATGATCATGTTTATTGGATCAGTGTCCCTTCCTCAAAAATACATAGCTCCAGTCATCATGCTGTGTAGAAAGTAAATAAAATACTCAACTTATGTAGCCTTGTAATGAAGGTCCCATATTATAAAATAATTCTTCTACAATTCAGTGTAGAAGAAATTTTAATTGAAGGCTAACTGTATAGAAGATTCTCACTGTATAGGATGATTGCTGGGCTTTTAAAATGTATGTTCTAACAGTTATTATTCTTAATTAGAAAACACAGACTTAGCTAGTCCATATTTGCTGAACGTTTAATGATTAAATTCACTTAGCACTCCTTTTGTTATGGTGAGTTTGAAGAGGGGCCAAAGTCAATGTAAGGATCCAGAGTGTATATTCCATTGAGTTCCTATATTATTTGTGGGAAAAATAAAAAACACAAACAAGAAAGCAACAGCAAATGTGCTTAATTTGAATCTGAAATGAAACAGGCAGCATCCAAATTCACAAGCTTTGAAAAATCTCTGCATTATTGGTGAGTGACCAGGAGACAAAATAATTAACATTTTAACATAATATTAAAATATATTTTGTATTTTGAAAACACCTGATTAAAGTGTTCTCGGGAAGGGGAGCCATATGCAACCTGTAGATGTGAAAATATTCTGCCACTTTGATTCCCTTAATAAGAACTTCAGCCGGCTCCACAGATGCACCTAAAACACATTTGAACTCACTGTGTGTTGAAGCTTTAGGGTAGTATGCCCTTGGCATAAAGACTAGGTATCCCTCTGTACATAGCAGCATAGAAACCACTAATACCTATCTTCAAGATCTTCCATGTATTGAATGATGAACTTTCTGACACTTTGACATTGAGTAGTGACTAGTACAGCAACTATAACTTCACCATTCCTACAATCCTTGACACTGTCTATGAAGTTTTCATTTGACCCATCTGGGCCCTCTCCATTTGTCACTTGAATCTAAGGACAATCTTCTGAAAATATTGAAGTCACTTGATCTTCTGTTATTTATAGAGTGATCTGTAATTTCTTCATCAAGCTACTTAACTACATTTTATCACTCTTTAAAAAATATGGTGTGAGGCTCTAAAGTTCAAGGAAGTATAACAATCAGTTGAAAAATACTCACCAGCCAAGCAATCACACACTCCTGTGTCACCTGACGTGCAGCGAACAAGCTGAAGAATGAGTAGGGATTTAAATGGTAATTATCATTCATCATTATAATAGACTTATTAATTCATAAATTCTTGGTAAGCCAATTTTCCATAAAAAGGTTAGTAATAAAAGTGGAAAAGAAAGAAAGACAAAAAAGCTTGGTGTGATAAAAAATGTAAGAGCTAAAATATCTTAGTGCCACATATCCCTTCTAATTATCCAGCAGTTTTACATTAAAATGTTTCTTGTTATAGGACGACATTTTCTCAGGATTCTGAAGGAAAAACAGTAAAGTGCATTGTATTATTTACCTGTTTACACTCCTCCATTTAAACATCTTTCAATTTAGCAACAGAGATGGGATAGTTTAATGGTTTAATTTGATCCCAGGTAAACTGAGATCATGTCCAACAGTATTTTTTATTTCCAGTAAATAGCAAGATATTGCATTTGAGGTTTCCCTAGACTGAAAAGAAAATTGGTATAGTAGTAATACCATATTCTGTCACACAGAGAAGTGGAAGACTGTGACAAATCAGGCCAAGGAGCATGAGTAGATAGGTCTGCATTAGCTTCAAAGTAGCCCATCAACTATAATTAAATCAATTTCAATAATGTCAATAAAAGGGTATTTTAATTGGACTTTGTATCTCTTATTAATGCTTGTAAGAGGTAATACAACACAGAGAACAAACTAGAGGAAAACAAACACACAAAAAACCCTGAACAGAGCTTCTGAGGCGGCGCCATCTTCGGCTCCAGACAACCGGCCACCTTCCTGGTGAGAGCACAGGGGTCCGCCCAGTCCGAGAGGTTTCTGCCTCAGGCTCCAGTGGGAGCCACCTTAGTTCCGGGAATCTGTGGAGGGCAGGCTGCACGGGTGAGGGTGTGGAATACAGAGGCCAGCAGTTTCTGGGACAGGCGAGAGCCACAGAGCTTCTGAGGCGGCGCCATCTTCGGCTCCAGACAACCGGCCACCTTCCTGGCCAAAGCAACACAGCTTCTGGGAAAGATCCTGTTTTGGGCCTTCATCTTCAGCCAGGAGGAGGTCCAAACACCAGATAACTGTGCACCTTCCCTGAAAGAGGAGAGCTTGCCTGCAGAGACTGCTCTAACCACTGAAATTCAGAGGAGAGAGCTAGTCTTCTACTTCTGCTGATAGAGGGTAACAAAATCAACAGAGGAACAATCTCTAAACAAAGGCAACTACAACAACTAACTCCAGAGATTGCCAGATGGCAAAAGGTAAACATAAGAATCCTACTAACAGAAATCAGGACCACTCACCATCATCAGAACCCAGAATGCCCACTTCGCCCAGTCCAGGGCACCCTAACACACCTGAAAAGGTAGACCTGGATTTAAAAGCATATCTCATGATGATGGTAGAGGACATAAAGAAGGAACTTAATAACTCACTTAAAGAAATACAGGAGAACACTGCTAAAGAGCTACAAGTCCTTAAAAAAAAAAAAAAAAAAAAACAGGAAAACACAACCAAACAGGTAGAAGTCCTTATAGAAAAACAGGAAAACACATCCAAACAGGTGATGGAAATGAACAAAACTATACTAGATCTAAAAAAGGAAGTAGACACAATAAAGAAAACCCAAAGTGAGGCAATGCTGGAGATAGAAACCCTAGGAAAGAAATCTGGAATCATAGATGCCAGCATCAGCAACAGAATACAAGAGATGGAAGAGAGGATCTCAGGTGCAGAAGATTCCATAGAGAACATCGGCAAAACAATCAAAGAAAATGGAAAATGCAAAAAGATCCTAACTCAAAACATACAGGAAATCCAGGACACAATGAGAAGACCAAACCTATGGATAATAGGAGTGGATGAGAATGAAGATTTTCAACTCAAAGGACCAGCAAACATCTTCAACAAAATTATTGAAGAAAACTTCCCAAATCTAAAGAAAGAGATGCCCATGATCATAAAAGAAGCCTACAGAACTCCAAATAGACTGGACCAGAAAAGAAATTCCCCCCAACACATAATAATCAGAACATCAAATGCACTAAATAAAGATAGAATACTAAAAGAAGTAAGGGAAAAGGGTCAAGTAACATATAAAGGCAAGCCTATCAGAATTACACCAGATTTTTCACCAGAGTCTATGAAAGCCAGAAGAGCCTGGACAGATGTTATACAGACACTAAGAGAACACAAATGCCAGCCCAGGCTACTATACCCAGCCAAACTCTCAATTACCATAGATGGAGAAACCAAAGTATTCCATGACAAAACTAAATTCACCCATTATCTCTCCACGAATCCAGCCCTTCAAAGGATAATAACAGAAAAAAAAAAAAAACAATACAAGGACGGGAACCACTCCCTAGAAAAAAACAAGAAGATAATCCCTCAACAAAACTAAAAGAAGACAGCCACAAAAACAGAATGACAACTTTAACAACAAAAATAACAGGAAGCAACAATTACTTTTCCTTAATATCTCTTAATATCAATGGACTCAACTCCCCAATAAAAAGACATAGACTAACAAACTGGCTACACAAACAAAACAGAACATTTTGCTGCTTACAGGAAACCCATCTCAAGGAAAAAGACAGACACTACCTCAGAATGAAAGGCTGGAAAACAATTTTCCAAGCAAATGGTATGAAGAAACAAGCTGGAGTAGCCATTCTAATATCTAACAAAATCGACTTCCAACCCAAAATAATCAAAAAAGACAAGGAGGGGCACTTCATACTCATCAAAGGTAAAATCTTCCAAGAGAAACTCTCAATTCTGAATATCTACGCTCCAAATACAAGGGCAGCGACATTCATTAAAGAAACTTTAGTAAAGCTCAAAGCACACATTGCACCTCACACAATAATAGTGGGAGACTTCAACACACCACTTTGACCAATGGGCAGATCATGGAAACAGAAACTAAACAGGGACACAGTGAAACTAACAGAAGTGATGAAACAAATGGACTTAACAGATATCTACAGAACATTTCATCCTAAAATAAAAGGATATACCTTCTTCTCAGCACCTCATGGTACCTTCTCTAAAATTGACCACATAGTTGGTCACAAAACAAGCCTCAACATATACAAAAATATTGAAATTGTCCCACGCATCCTATCAGATCACCATGCATTAAGGCTGATCTTCAATAACAAAATAAATAATAGAAAGTCAACATTCATGTGGAAACTGAACAACACTCTTCTCAATGATACCTTGGTCAAGGAAGGAATACAGAAAGAAACTAAGGACTTTTTGGAGTTTAATGAAAATGAAGCCACAACATTCCCAAACTTATGGGACACAATGAAAGCATTCCTAAGAGGAAAACTCATAGCTCTGAGTGCCTCCAAAAAGAAACTAGAGAGAGCACACATTAGCAGCTTGACAACACACCTAAAATGTCTAGAAGAAAAGGAAGCAAATTCACCCAACAGGAGTAGAAGGCAGGAAATAATCAAACTCAGGGGTGAAATCAACCAAGTGGAAACAAGAAGAACTATTCAAAGAATCAACCAATCAAGGTGCTGGTTCTTTGAGAAAATCAACAAGATAGATAAACCCTTAGCCAGACTCACTAGAGGGCACAGGGAAAACATCCTAATAAACAAAATCAGAAATGAAAAGGGAGACATAACAACAGATCCTGAAGAAATCCAAAACACCATCAGATCCTTCTACAAAAGGCTATACTAAACAAAAATGGAAAACCTGGATGAAATGGACAAGTTTCTTGACAGATACCAGGTACCAAAGCTAAATCAAGATCAGGTTAATGATCTCAACAGTCCTATATCCCCTAAAGAAATAGAAGCAGTCATTAATAGTCTCCCAGCCAAAAACAAGCCCAGGACCAGATGGGTTTAGTGCAGACATCTATCAGACCTTCAAAGAAGACCTAATTCCAGTTCTTCACAAACTGTTCCATAAAATAGAAACTTAATGTACTCTATCCAACTCATTCTATGAAGCCACAATTACTCTGATACCTAAACCACAAAAAGACCCAACAAAGATAGAGAACTTCAGACCAATTTCCCTTATGAATATCGATGCAAAAATCCTCAATAAAGTTCTTGCTAACAGAATCCAAGAACACATCAAAATAATCATCCATCCTGACCAAGTAGGTTTCATCCCAGGGATGCAGGGATGGTTCAATATACTGAAATCCATCAATGTAATCCAGTACATAAACAAACTCAAAGACAAAAACCACACGATCATCTCGTTAGATGCTGAGAAAGCATTTGACAAAATCCAACACCCATTCATGATAAAAGTCTTGGAAAGATCAGGAATTCAAGGCCCATACCTAAACATGATAAAAGCAATCTACAGCAAACCAATAGCCAATATCAAAGTAAATGGTGAGAAGGTGGAAGCAATCCCACTAAAATCAGGGACTAGACAAGGCTGTCTACTCTCGCCCTACCTATTCAACATTGTACTTGAGGTCCTAGCCAGAGCAATTCGACAACAAAAGGAGATCAAGGGGATACAAATTGGAAAGGAAGAAGTCAAAATATCACTTTTTGCAGATGATATGATAGTATATATAAGTGACCCTAAAAATTCCACCAGAGAACTCCTAAGCCTGATAAACAGCTTCAATGAAGTAGCTGGATATAAAATTAACTCAAACAAGTCAATGGCCTTTCTGTACACAAAGGATAAACAGGCTGAGAAAGAAATTAGGGAAACAACACCCTTCTCAATAGTCACAAATAATATAAAATACCTTGGCGTGACTCTAACTAAGGAAGTGAAAGATCTGTATGATAAGAACTTCAAGTCTCTAAAGAAAGAAATTAAAGAAGATTTCAGAAGATGGAAAGATCTCCCATGCTCATGGATTGGCAGGATCAACATTGTAAAAATGGCTATCTTGCCAAAAGCAATCTACAGATTCAATGCAATCCCCATCAAAATTCCAACTCAATTCTTCAACGAATTAGAAAGGGCAATCGGCAGATTCATCTTGAATAACGAAAAACCTAGGATAGCAAAAACTCTTCTCAAGGATAAAAGAACCTCTGGTGGAATCACCATGCCAGACCTAAAACTGTACTACAGAGCAATTGTGATCAAAAGTGCATGGTACTGGTATAGTGACAGACAAGTAGACCAATGGAACAGAATTGAAGACCCAGAGATAGTACTACCGGAGGATCCTGCAATACCTCTCCTCGGCATATATCCACACACCTATGGTCACTTGATCTTTGACATGGGAGCTAAAACCATCCAGTGGAAAAAAGACAGCATTTTCAACAAATGGTGCTGGCACAACTGGTGGTCATCATGTAGAAGAATGTGAATTGATCCATTCCTATCTCCATGTACTAAGGTCAAATCTAAGTGGATTAAGGAACTCCACATAAAACCAGAGACACTGAAACTTATAGAGGAGAAAGTAAGGAAAAGCCTCGAAGATATGGGTACAGGGGAAAAATTCCTGAATAGAACAGCAATGGCTTGTGCTGTAAGATCAAGAATCGATAAATGGGACCTCATAAAATTGCAAAGCTTCTGCAAAGCAAAAGACACCGTCAATAAGACAAAAAGACCACCAACAGATTGGGAAAGGATCTTTACCTATCTCAAATTTGATAGGGGACTAATATCCAATATATATAAAGAACTCAAGAAGGTGGACTCCAGAAAATCAAACAACCCCATTAAAAAATGGGGCTCAGAGTTGAACAAAGAATTCTCACCTGAGGAATACCGAATGGCAGAGAAGCACCTGAAAAAATGTTCAACATCTTTAATCATCAGGGAAATGCAAATCAAACCAATCCTGAGATTCCACTTCACTCCAGTCAGAATGGCTAAGATCAAAAACTCAGGTGACAGCACATGCTGGCGAGGATGTGGATAAAGAGGAACACTTCTCCATTGTTGGTGGGATTGCAAGCTTGTACAACCACTCTGGAAATCAGTCTGGCGGTTCCTCAAAAAATTGGACATAGTACTACCGGAGGATCCTGCAATACCTCTCCTCGGCATATATCCAGAAGATGTTCCAACCGGTAAGAAGGGCACATGCTCCACTATGTTCATAGCAGCTTTGTTTATAATAGCCAGAAGCTGGAAAGAACCCAGATGCCCCTCAACAGAGGAATGGATACAGAAAATGTGGTACATTTACACAATGGAATACTACTCAGCTATTAAAAAAATGAATTTATGAAATTCCTAGGCAAATGGATGGACCTGGAGGATATCATCCTGAGTGGAGTAACCCAATCACAAAGGAACTCGCACAATATGTACTCACTGATAAGTGGATATTAGCCCAGAAACTTAGGATACCCAAGATATAAGATACAACTTGCCAAACACATGAAATTCAAGAAGAACGAAGACCAAAGTGTGGACACTTTACCCTTTCTTAGAAATGGGAACAAAACACCCATGGAAGGAGTTACAGAGACAAAATTTGGAGCTGTGACGAAAGGATGGATCATCTAGTGATTGCCATATGCAGGGATCCATCCCATAATCAGCTTCCAAATGCTGACACCATTGCATACACTAGCAAGATTTTGCTGAAAAGACCCAGATATAGCTCTCTCTTGTGAGACTATGCCGGGGCCTAGCAAACACAGAAGTGGATGATCACAGTCAGCTATTGGATGGGTCACACGGCCCCCAATGGTGGAGCTAGAGAAATTACCCAAGGAGCTAAAGGGAACTGCAACCCTATAGGTGGAACAACAATATGAACTAACCAGTACCCGGGAGCTCTTGTCTTTAGCTGCATATGTATCAAAAGATGGCCTAGTCGGCCATCACTGGAAAGAGAGGCCCATTGGACTTGCAAACTTTATATGCCCCAGTATAGGGGAACGCCAGGACCAAAAAGGGGGAGTGGGTGGGTAGGGGATTGGGGGGGGTGGGTATGTGGGACCTTTGGGATAGCATTGAAAATGTAAACGAGGAAAATTCCTAAAAAAAAAAAAAAAACCCTGAAAACCAGCTTGAAATATGATCAGTATACAGTATCTTCTGAAGATAGAACATCGTAATATTAACTTTTAAAAAGTTCTTAAGCCATTATTTTAAAGGGTTAGTGTTGATTATATTCAGAAAATTAGGATAATTTTTTGCATAAATTTTACCATGAGTTTGGGACATGAGCTATACAACTTCATGATGGAGAAATTTGTACTGTGAACTTTTTCTTTCCTGAGAGAGAGTTAGCATAGAAATGTTTTTAATAACTGAGTCCAGTTGAGCCAAGTAGCATCCAAAGTTAACCCAATTTAAGTTTAGCCAACTCCAGAGTCAAGCATGAGATTTTTACCACCCAAATGTTCAGCTAAATTTTTCAAATCTCTTGATAATAAATCACATAACACTTTTTCTATAAAATTGGCCTTAAAGTCGATACTATCATAACGTTGAGGAGACAAAGATTGCATACTATTAACAACCATCAACATGTATATATTTGTACAGGATTTTAGGTAACAAAATACTTATAAAGGTAAAATTCCCCATTATTTACAAATACATTTTAATAACCTGGAGAGGCATACATCTCCCGGCTGGAAACAGTTGACATTCTGCTAAGGTGAAGTTTTGTTTAAGGAATAGTTTTATAATTAGGACCACATTGCGTACAAATGCTTGGCAAACACCGCTTCTAAAGTTTCATAAACTTTGGAAAGAAACAAGGGAACATTATCTACCAAAAACTGATAAGAGAAAAAAAAAAAAAAAAAAAAAAAAAAAGAACCAAATGGCAGATCATTTTTCTGATGTCTGTATTGGAACATTTGTGTTTTAGAGTTTTTGCTCACATTTAGCTTGTCTTCATGTCTATGTTCTACACCTAAATAATTGGATGCCAAGTCAGACTGCAATGGGTAAGTGTCTCACTACTCAGAGTTCTGAGAAGATGTGTAAAAACTCTGATGTCTCCCTCTACTGAAGTCAAACAGTTGAGGTTAATTTATTGAGTCAATCATGTTAATCCATCAGGTTTATTCATGAAGTCGTCATTGTTTTTGCTTTACATAAAACTGTCTTCGTTCATTAAATCCCAAACCTTTTGGAATATGTAGATAATATTGCAGGTGATTCTTTTATAGGAATAAAGGAATAAGCCTGATGCTCTGCCTGGAGTTCCCCGGCCTTCTTCTACAGTGACTTCAAATGTGTGACTGGTTAGTGATAGAAAAGTTACTGCGCTATGACAATTGGTACTGATGCTGAGATACCATGAAATGAAGTAGTGCTTTGTCATAGGTTCTCATTATAAGAGAGTGACAATATTGTTTACAATAGCAATGTGATAGCATCAATGTGATATTTCTTGTCTTTATTGTAGTTTTAATAAGACACAGTCTCACTTAGCCTGTGTTGTTCTTTTAAAAGGTAGTTAAGACTGGACTTATACTGTTAGCCCTCTTGTTCTACCTACCAAATATCCAAATTACAGTTATGCATGGCCACATTCAATACAACCGGAAGTTCTTCACTCAATGGAATCAGCAAATTTACGTTTGGGGATAAAATATTTCCATCATGGAAATTACTTTGCTCTTAAAATTTTTTGATAGACTTTTGAAACGATCCTGTTCTAAAATTTTCTTACATTTTTGCTTGTGAGCCTAGGCTTTCAATGGCTGGGCCATCTCTCCAGGCCTCCAAAATATTCTTAAGTACAATACAGAAAGCTTATTGTTAATGTTGATTATAGAAGTGAATGTACCTCTCCCTCAGTCTCAGGGTGTTTACCATACACCCTCGACAGACATAAACATAAAATTCACAGTTTACAATGTGTTGAATATGAACCTATTCTTTCTCTACGCAACCCTCATTTGTTGTTGTTGTTGCCGTGCTTTATATATTTTCACTGCCATACAAATTGTGACTTATTTGCTCACTTGTTCAAGGACGACAAAGCTTTGTTTCGCTTTGTGTTGCTTTGTTCTGCAGATGGAGATTTAACAGAAGCACTTATAAAAGAGAGGCCCCCAGAATTGCATTATAAGCACAATCTGCAGGATCCTGGCCTCCATCTAGAGTCACAAGTGTTCCATTATGACTGGCGTGGAGAGATGCAAAGACTAGAAGTGGCACAGCATGACCGCCTACTACATTTGTTGTATCTGCCCCATCTGTAACTCATTCTTTGTTTCTCCAAGTTCATCTAACATCGCACACACCTCTGAAAAGCTGGAAGATGATGCAGATGGGTTTATTTTTATAACCTCGTGGTTTCACTCTCTTCAATATTTGGGGGGAAATACCAACTCCCATGCTGACTTCTTTCATTAAATGTATTTCTTTAAATATACATACTCTGAAAGCCGAGAACTTTATATTTATCTAGCAAGTCAATTTAGTGAAGAAGATACCTAATCTCCTAGCACTTAACAGCCAGGCACCCCATCAGGTTCCCTGAAAGGCAAGAACATGCTTATTGTGTTAACAATAAGACACTGTTTGGGGTGGACTCCCTCTCATCTGCTAGCACTGTACATGAAATTCAAAACTCAACTGTCGGAGTACGTAGCCACCAATATTTCTTACTCTATCTATCTACATTTCTTATTTCTATGAATATTGGCTTGAGAATATACATTCATAAGGAAATCGAGAATGTTTTCTCCATCCCAGAGGTTCACTATCTCCTTCAGATAACAAATTTATGATCATCCAAAGGAAGATCAGAATTTTAGGATAAAGGAAGCCTCAATGTGGATAGGAATGAAGAAACATTTTTTTCAACCCATTCTTGTTTTCCTCTCAACCTAAATTTACTAACATATATTACAAAATACTATTGAATTTATTTGGAACTCATATCACAATCATAATATATAATTATATGTGCCTACATTCTATTTTTAACAGTATTTAAGTATTTCTTAATGCATTAGGAGCCACGTTTTTTTTTTCTTTCTGTCCTCACAACATACCATTTCTTTCCTCTTTTTCTGTATTGGCTGCTACTCTTACAAATTCTCATGAACACCACACAGCATAGCAATGGCATGTTCAATGCAGTCACTGAAGAGTGTGTACCATTAAATCTGAATAATTTATGACTTGTTTACAAAGTATAATTATGACATTAGAATTTCTGTATTAAAAATTTCAGACTAAAATGCTTGCCCATGAAGGCTGAAGATTTTCCTTTGTGTGCACTGCTATATATCCAGTAGATATGCCTTGCAGGGTACATACATATCAATTACTTTCTAGGCCAATTAGAAAAATTCCATTAACTCTGAAACAGTATAAAATAACTTTAAAAATACTACTCAGAATTTAGCACTCACTATTCACCAAGAATATAGACTCTTGACATAAAAACAACATAAATATTTAAAACAATCCATTCAAGTCTGTCTTAGCAATTCTTAAATAGGCAGTTGGTTTAACTTGGGAGGTAAGAATCCATGAAGAATTTTTGTTTATAGGTGATGTCTTCTTGAATGTGGTACATATGTATAGCTAAACTAAAAAGTATACAATAGTTGGACTATTTCTATAATGGCTAGCAATGAACTACTGAGCTCATATCTCCCCAGCTCTGTAGACCTGAAGATTTAGTTTCCTTGTGAATTCCCTGAACTTCTCAAAATCCTGCAAAGAATAAGTTAGTATCTAGCCTATCAGTGGACTGCTAGCATTGTTTGCACACATGTCCATGTCTGATCCATCTCTTTGCTATAATGACATTAAAGATCTTTTCTTTTTAATTAAAATTTTTAATTATACTTTTTATTAGATATTTTCTTCATTTACACTTCAAATGCTATCCCGAAAGTCACCTATACCCTCCCCCCGCCCAGCACCCCAACCCACCCACTCTTCCTTCCTGACCCTGGCATTCCCCTGTACTGGGGCATATAATCTTCGCAAGACCAAGGACCTCTTCTCCCAATGATGGCCAATTAGGCCATCTTCTGCTACATATACAGCTAGAGACACGAGCTCTGGGGGTACTAGTTAGTTCATATTGTTGTTCCACCCATAAGGTTGCAGACCCCTTCAGCTCCTTGGTACTTTCTCTAGCTCCTCCATTGGTGCCTCTGTGTTTCATCCAATAAATGACTGTGAGCATCCAGTTCTGCATTTGCCAGGCACTGGCATAGCCTCACAAGAGACAGCTATATCAGGGTCCTGTCAGCAAAATCTTGCTGGCATATGCAATAGTGTCTGGGTTTGGTGGCTGTTTATGGGATGGATCTCTGGGTGGAGCAGTCTCTGGATGGTCCTTCCTTCCATCTCAGCTCCAAACTTTGTCTCTGTCACTCCCTCTCCATGGGTATTTTGTTCCCTATTCTAAGGAGAAACGAAGTGTCCACACTTTGGTCTCCCTTCTTCTTGTGTTTCATGTGTGTTGCAAATTTTATCTTAGGTATTCTAAGTGTCTGGGCTAATATCCACTTATCTGTGAGTGCATATCAAGTGAGTTCTTTTGTGATTGGGTTACCTCACTCAGGATGATGCCCTCCAGAGAAAGAAGATATAACAATAGAACCTGAGGAAATCCAAAACATCAATCATTCTACTACAAAAGTATACTCAACTAGAAAACCTGGATGGACAATTTCCTAGACAGATACCAGGTACCAAAGTTAAATCAGGATCAGATTAATGATCTAAACAGTCCCATTTCCCCTAAAGAAATAGAAGCGGTCATTAACGGTCTCCAAAAAAAAAAAAAAAAAAAAAAAGCCCAGGACCAGATAGGTTTAGTGCAAGTGCAGAGCTCTATCAGACCCTCAAAGAAGTCCTAATTCCAATTCTCCTCAAACTATTCCCCAAAATAGAAACAGAAGGTACTCTACCCAATTCATTCTATGAAGCCACAATTACTCTGATACCTAAACCACATAAAGACTCAACAAAGAAAGAGAACTTCAGACCAATTTCCCTTATAAATATCGATGCAAAAATACTCAATAAAATTCTCTCAAACAGAATCCAAGAACACACCAAACAATCATCAATCATGATCAAGTAGGCTTCATCTCAGGGATGCAGGGATGGTTCAATATATGGAAATCTATCCACGTAATCCACTATATAAACAAACTCAAAGACAAAAACCACATGATCATCTCGTTAGATGCTGAGAAAGCATTTGACAAAATCCAACACCCATTCATGATAAAAGTCTTGGAAAGATCAGGAATTCAAGGCCCATACCTAAACATAATAAAAGCAATATACAGCAAACCAGTAGCCAACATCAAACTAAATGGAGAGAAACTTAATTAAAATTTTGATATTATCTTTGATTCCTTTTCTGTTTCCTGTGATAAAATACCATGACAGAAGCTACTTAAAGGCAAATGATTTTATTTTGACTCACAGTTCAATGCTATAGTCTAAAGCAGCAGGTCACATTGTGCCCTGTAACTAAGAGCAAAGAGCAGTTGTTGTATTTATTTCCCCAGATTTAAAATATATGCTCCATACAGGCACAGACTTATCTTTTTTTGTTCAGTCCAGAGTCTTCATGGATATTCTGAGTACGGTGGGAGCATATCAATTATTAAATAATACACAAATTAGAAAACTGTGACTGGATTCACTAACAAGCTTGTGTGCAATTGTAGGAATGGATGGAATAACCTTAATAGATGTCAGTAGCACATAACAAGGAGAATGGAATAGATAGGACTTCAGAAAAAATCTACTGTGCTTTAGTAAAGACATTCAGAAAACAAGAATAAGAGATTAGCAACTTATCTATGGTGGTTCAGTATAGCTATGTGAAAAACAGCTTAGTTGAATAAAGCTAGAAAAAAGTCAGAAGAGAGGGGGAAAGAACTCAGGAAATGAGCCCTGCTTTGGGGCTTGCCTGTGTGATTTTCCAGGTCAGCAAGTGCAGGTATGTAGGTATGAAAGAGGCATCTAGATAAACACACATGCAGATCAGTTAATGGCCATATTTATGACAGGCATCAATCTAATTGGTAAGCTGAAATAGTGAGTGGATGCAGGCAGTGCAAAAACCAGAGAAGCAAAGTAAACAGGAACCCACTAGTAGATAGTGGTTTAGTATATATTGTTGTCAGAATCAGAGCTACAGAAGGAAACAGAGTGAACAAAGGTCCTGGGGTCACTTTTGCACTTTTTCTGTTGACATATTAAGCTAACCAGAATTAGTCACTTCCCATATCTACCTTTTTAAAAGCTATTCCTCCCCCCACTGATTTCTTCTTTTTAATCCCTGAACTTTTGACTCTATAACTTTTTCCCTCTCTTTTTTTCTTTTAAATCTACTCCCTTTGTTCCTGCTTTCTTCTACCTTGGCTCTATTTTACATATTTTCAAACTTTATTTTAAAAATCATTCAGCTTTCTCTGTCACTGCCCCTACCCCAAGAGCACTCTTGGCCCTGGACCCCTGGCATGTCTTAGGTGTTGGAGAACTTCCTTGTAATGAGCAATCTTCATTCTAGCCACAACATGAAAAGCCAGATAGACAAGTCTGGCCATCTCACTGGACAAAAATACAGAAATGTTTACACAGATCTCTCAACCCTTTCAAGAGAATAAGAGGCAGGACAGTAAAACGGAAGTATAAGAGTGAGAGTCTGAGGCAAAACCCCAGTATATAGGTTAGACCAACTCTGATAGCAGATGATCAGTGCTGTCTCTCAAGAGGTAACTTTGAGGTCACACTGTTATTGAAATGGGCTCTGATAATTTTGTACATTCAGTCTCTTGAGACTGCAAATGATGATTTTTATTGACTCTTGTTTGTCATGGACTCAGTGTCACCTGTCTGTAGCAGTACCTAATTAAATTACTCAGTTGATCTGAGAGGCTGTGTCACTCCTCAATACCCACTCCGATATTCTGGGTTCCTGAATGAAAGATACATACACACAGCCTTTATATCTTTATATGTTTTCCACAGTTTAAGGTCTGGGCCATTTCCCAACCTCCTTGTGGCTATTCCATCCCACTTCAATATTTCCAAGTTATTACTTACAAAAATCTGTATTTCATCATTGCTGCCCTAGACACAGTTGTGCAACCCTCTCGAGCTGCCTTCCCCTGTCCCCTACATGGTGGCTAGGCTCTTTCCTGCACCTCTCAGGCATGGTGTCTTGGTTCTCCGTCTCTCTGCATGGCATAGTTCTCCTTCTTCCTCCTTCAATGGCCCCTTGCCTAGAAACCCTAAAAGTCCTGTCTCTATCTCCCTGCCTAGCCATTGGTTCTCAGAAACTTTATTACCAATCAAAACCAACTGGGGACAGAGTTACCTCAGTGTCTTACATGTAAACCTGTCTCCTGTAATTTGCGGGGCTCAGACTTACATAATGCAAGCAACATTAGACCAAGCCTACAACATTTGTCTTTTTAGGTTAGATACACAGATGCATAGATACACACACACACACACACACACACACACACACACACACACACACTGGGGGTGGAGTAAAAAAAATACAACCCCACCCACTGGAAAACCACAGACCTCTACATGGATAGCTGGAGGATGGTTGGATAAAGAGACAGATGAACAAATATATAAAGATGGATAAAAGATAGATAGATAGATAGATAGATAGATAGGCAGACAGACAGATTGATGAGAGCAAGAAGGCCAACATCATTAGATACTTATCATTCACAATCATACAGAAGTAACCCATGCTCATCACCTTCTTGCCACATGAATAAGATGAGGAAAATTAGTAACAGTATTAGAATAAAATAACAGCTTATTCATTCATGGCAATAAAATAATTATTGTAAACTGCTTAGTGAAAAAAAAGTAGTAATAAGCACAAAATGTATATGCCTCTGACAAAAAATCCATTTGTAATTCATATATGGTGAGTGTTTTCATTGCATTATCCACACTGTTGAAATCACTTATAAAGAACATCTTTAAAACTCAACCGTTCTTCTCTGGGTGTTGGGAGAGGGTTCTAATCACGTTATGAGTCAATCAACACTTCAAAATACCTCAAGATCTGAAGTGGTTACTTTACAACATCTACCTTTCGAGAGAAAAATGTGGTAGAGCCATGGGAAGATGACCATGTGATTAATGCCTTAGGAACATTGAGATAAATTGTGGCTTTTGAGAGGCATGAAAGAATTAAAACAAAATTCAAAATACTGAATCCAAATGTACACATAGATGATAGTGCATATATGTAGATCTGCTCTGTTTCCTTTTCATGCATAGAAAGGAGTGCTTCTAGTGCCTGGATTACTCATTTATAAAATAAATGTGGATTCATTAATAAGTTATGTTCATAGTCTCTCAAATTTTTGATTTTTAGACAAGAGGTTCAATAAATAAACTAAAGACTAACGAAGGAAAAAATGACTGGACACTTTTCTCAGTCAGAAGTACATGTGGATAGAATTTGAGTTAGTAAGATTTTTCTCTGTGGAATACAAAACTATAGCTGAGCACATATTTTCAAACATACACAATGGAAGAAATCAAACTAAATGTGTGTGTTTAACCTTTTCAACTTTCCAAATATTGGATGCAAAAAAATGAGGATGGCAGTCAAGTAGCTAAGTTAGAAGTTTTCACTTTGCACGTTATATTTATCCTTCTCTCTTCAGCATCTAAATGAAAACAGATGATTCTGTCATGAGCTATTAAACCGTATATGTACATGGTTCCATTTCAACAGAATCTGTTAAATGTTTAGATATATCAATAGTCAATAACTAAACAACAAGGTGGGAAATTATACTAAGTTAGTTAATTATTGACCAACTTTTAGTGGTTTCTCATTCCCTTTTTTCATACTCATCACTCCCTTGGAGTAAAAAACATACACTCAAAGAAAATAAGCAAATGAGACATTTTGATATTATATCTTCTACTTAAATTTGACTCATACTATTCAATAAAACCTAATATGCTTTTTTTTCAAAATGAGAGAAAGGGTTAGGCATACAATTTATGGTTAACCCAGGACTCAGAAAGCAGTTCATGTGGATTTCTGTGAATTTAAGGACAGTCTGGCTAGCACAGTGAATTCCAGGACAGCAGAGCTGCAATGTAGGCCTCTGTCTCAACGCACACACACACACACACACACACACACACACATACATACAGGAGAAAATTAGAGACAGATGCCATATTTAGGTTCTTCTATTTTATTTACTTGGAATTGTTATGCCAAGTAGCCAAGAAAAGTATATTTAATTCCTAATTGTCTTGATTCTCAGGAAAGTTTTTGTGAAAATAATATACATTATAGAAATTTATACAATGCCATTGTCTTTTATTTTATAACATTTGAACTTCATCTGGCTCAGTGATATTTGCTCCATATCACACCCCTGACAATGTTTTCTGCTTTCTTTAGAGTCCTTGGTCAATAGGTTACATTATTAAGTCAACTATTATAAACATAAAGGATTTACAAATTATTTTATTGAAGAATTAATTGCCTATTTACATGATTTGGTGACAATAAAAATACTTTGTAGCCTATCTTATATGATGAACAACCAAAGAGTATCGTGGAAAGAAAATATTCATGGCAAGTTTCCCTAATATCACAAAAATTAATCATACTTATTACCATCAATGAATTTATTAAAATTTTGTATGCAAGTATACTTTGTTCATTCCTATGTAAAAGAAATATCTTATTTCTGCCAGAATTTTGAATATTGTTTATGTTTAATGATCACAATATATAACAGGGGCCTATTCATATACCATGTGTGCACAAATACAGATACAAACACACATACACACCTGTTTAGTACTATACTGTTTCCTTCAGGGGATACTTTAAAATTGCCAATCTGACATATTTCTAAAAGCAAGAAATGGCAGCTGTAATTTGTGAAGATTGACAAGCAAGACAAATGCAATGACACTAAACCAATGAGTCAGTCATCAGCACAGTTGACAGCTTTAAGACATGGAATTCCTATGGGGCCCAAGAATTTGGAGAAGAATTGTTATTCCACCTTGATACTATAAAAGTGAATCTGCCATCACTAAAATCTGAGATGCGAGTTGTTAACAAAATATACTTGGTAAGCTGAACTGTTTTCAGGAGGGAAAACAATCTTAATAAAAACAAACAAATCAAACATCAAATTATTTTATCATCAGATATACTAATTACCAATTATTTAGCACCTTTGGTACTACAGGAGAAAGATAGCAACATGATGTTGTGAAATACAATCTCTACACTATCAAAGATGATCCTACAGAGCATTCACACTGGCAGATGTTCCAGTCTACAAAGGATGCCACTATCCAGGCAAACAGCCTCCCAACATATGTCAAGGAAGTAACTGTATGAGAAAATTATGGAGATTCTCAGGCATTTGCTGAAGACAATTCAACCATTACTCAGTAGAACTCACCATTGAAGAACAAATGTGGGCAGATGAGGGGACCCAAAGCAATAAGGAGAGGGAAGAAATACCCAAGATCAGCCTGCCACAAATTCCAGATAAGTTGCTTTACTTGACATCTCACTCCTGCTGCAGGTCTAATGTTCTCTTTATTTTCACGTCCATCTCCGTTTCTTTTCTTTTTATTATTTATTTTCTTTTTTGCATTTCAAGTATTATCCCCTTTGTGGTTTCCTCTCCAAAAACCCCCAATCCCTTCCCCTCTTACCCTACTTCTATGAAGGTGTTCCCCCACACACTCCCCACTCCCGTTTCTTAGCCTGATGCTCCCCTACACTGGAACATCTAGCCTTCAAAGGAACAAGGGCCTCACTTCTCACTGATGTCCATCAAGGCCATCCTGTACTACATATATGACTGGAGCCAGTCATCAGGGAAATGCAAATTGAAACAACCCTGAGATTCCACCAGACAACAGTCAGAATGACTAAGATCAAAATCTTAGGTGACAGCAGATGCTGGAGAGGATATGGAGAAAGAGAAATACTCCTCCATTGCTGGTGGGATTGTAAGCTAGTACAACTACTCTGGAAATCAGTCTGGTGGGTCTTCTGAAAATTGGACACAGTACTACCTGAGGACTCAGCTATACCTCTCCTGGGCATATACCCAAAAGATGCTCCAACATATAACAAGGACACATGCTCCACTATGTTCATAGCAGCCGTATTTATAATAGCCAGAAGCTGAAAAGAACCCAGATGTCCCTCAACAGAGGAATGGATACAGAAAATGTGATTCATTTACACAATGAAGTACTACTCAGCAATGAAAAGCAATGACTTAATTAAATTCTCAGGTAAATGGATGAAACTAGAAGATATCATCATGAGTGAGGCAGCCCAGTCACAAAAGAGCACACATGGTATGCACTCACTGATAAATGTATATTAGCCCAAAAGTTCAGGATACCCAAGGTACAATTTATAAACCACATGAAGTTTGAGTAGAAGGAAGACCAAAGTATGTGTATTTCAGTCCTTCTAAGAAGGGGGAACAAAATACCCACAAGAAGAGACACAGAGACAAAGTGTGGAGCAGAGACTGAAGAAAAGTCCATCCATCTCCAATTTCTATATCCAAAAGTCACAAATTGCTACTCTGCATACCTGTGTATGTATGTGTGTGTGTGTGTGTGTGTGTGTGTGTGTGTGTGTGTGTGTGTATGTAACTATCTACCTATCTATCATCTATTTTTGAGACAAGATTTTTCTGTGCTGGCCTGCTGTCCTGGAACTCACTCTATAGGATGGGCTATGAACTCAGAGATCCACCTGCCCTTGCCACTCAAGTTCTGGGATGCTGATATTGAAATAGTGCAGCAACATATTTTCTTATTTTTTATGGCCCCCCCCACACTTTGAGTGATTGCCATTTTTATCTCTAATCGCTGTTTTTACATTAAAGTTACTTTATTCATCTTCTGTACACTGGCAATTAGTAATCTTAGAAAGGTAAATTTTTTTGAATACCTACAAATGTTGTTTAGAAAAGATCTATGAAATAAATGATATAATAGGTGCTGTGGGCACAAGGATGAAAAAGAATCATTCCTTGCACCAGGAAGCCACCTGTCTTGATGGTAATATTCCTGCTAATTATTTACCAATGTACCATGTGTAAGACATGTACAACTCTTCAATATCCAAAGGACTTCCTTACAGAAACCATACCTTAAAGAAGGATCACGTAAGGAGAGATGTTTACATCCTGGATATTTTGGTGAAGTGGCTTAGTTGAGAAGTGAGCTAAACAAGGAAAGCTTCTTAAGGGTACTCACACAACACATTAGCTCCTTTTGTATTATTTCCCTGGAAATGCATCTTATTGACAAGTCAAAATGATGCCAATGATATGTTAGTCTGTCTCTATGATTAGCATAAAATTATCTCTAAAATTTTATGATGGCAAAGACTGTCTTGCAGAGAGAGAATGCAACACAACTGTGAATGGAGTTTATCCCATCATCAATTAACTCAGTCATGATTAGCTAGAGAAAAGGTTATGGAACTAGAGAGCAATGGTTATCAACCAGAAGTGCTTTGATCCTCAAGAGACAATTACCAAGGTCTAGGAATACTTTTGGCTATTATTCTAGTTGGCATCTCTATTGCTGTGAGAGAAAAACAAAAAACAAAACCAAACAAACAACCACACACACACACACACACACACACACACACAACCAATGACTACTTAATGAAGACAGGTTTGATTTGACTTGAAGGATCAAGAAGGCTAAGAGGCCAGCATGATGTATCCCACAGACACAAAGAAGTTAAATATTAAGGAAGACACAAGCAAAGATGCTTGAAATCACTTAGAAGCATGAGTGGGAATTCATAGGATAAAAGTCATAGGATGCATAGGAAGAGAGGGACCAGGATAGGAGAGGGAAGGGGGAGGAAAATTAGGGGGTAGGATCAGGTATGGGGAGAGACAGGAGAGCCAAAGAAGGCCAGAAGAATTAATGGAAACATGCAGATATCAGGGGTTGATGGTTGGGGGAATTCTCTAGGAAGTCCTAGAGACTTGGAATGGATGAGGCTCCTGGGAGTCAATAAGTGTGATCCTAGCCAAGATTCCAAGTGGTGGTGACATAGAACGAAAGGAGTTCTCCTTTTGTAGCTGGGCAGTAACTCCAGTGAAGTGATAAAGACACCAACGCACCCAGAAAACTTTTGGCCCAAAATGTATCTTGTCTAAATGAAATGCAGGAACAAAGATCATATAGAGACTGTAGGAATGGCCAACCAATAACTACCTCATCTTGAGACCCATCTCATGGGCATGTAACAATACATACCATGTATACCCTTTTGGGTCTGAGTTACCTTACTTGTGTTGATATTTTCTAGTTCTATCCATTTTTCTACAAAATTCCTTATGTCCTTGTTTTTAATAGCTGAATAGTATTCTATTTTGAAAATGAACCACATTTTCTGTATCCATTCTTCAGTGTAAGGACATCTAGGTTGTTTCTAGTTTCTGGCTATTACAAATAAAGCAATGAATATAGTGAGAAAAAAAAAGAAAAGAAGTCAGGAACTTGCAAAGTCAAATACAAACATGAAGCAGAGAAAGCACTAGAAAGCATTAGAAGGACTGTGAACTATAAAATCTCAAATTTGCAATAAATCTCCTTCCAAATATGCCCTGAAAATTAAAACACAACATAGTTAATATGAATACATGCTGTGCGCCTAGATTGGGCAGATCTACCACTCCTCTACCATCTTCTTTATCTACGAGACCCCTTAGAACTTGCGGTTTCTCCAGGCCATGTGCTTCTGCTCTGCTTTTCCTCTTCTTCCTCCTTCTCTGCATCCTCTCCCTCTTCCATTTTCTCCTTCTTCTCTCTCTCTGACCTTCTGCTCCACCTTCTCTTTTATCTGCCCAATCATCAGCTTTGCTTTATTTTACAAATTAAGTTGGGAAGCAGGTTTAAGGAAATCACCTGAGTGCTGACTCAGTCCTTGTTCACAACCACTCACTGGAGAAAGGAATTAACACCAAATATAATTAGCCCCAGGGCTATCCACAACAATTACAAATAAAGCAATGAACATCATGAGAAAAAATAAAAGAAGGCAAGAACTTGCAAAGCCAAATACAAACATGAAACAGAGAAAGCATTAGAAGCACTGTGAACTATAAAATCTCAAAGTCCACCCACAGTGATATATTTCCTTAAGCAAGGTTACAATTGTTAAGCATCCCTAGTAACCCATGAACTATGCACTAAGTGATCAAATACCTGAGCCTACGGGGGACGTTCTCATCCCAGCTACCAGTTAGAATGAGTGGGAGACATTCAACTGACAATGCACAGAGATGGGAACGTCACCAACTATTCTACACTGTTCAGTGTGTGGTGTAGTGTAGCTCCCTATGGAAAGGAAGCATGCAGCCTAAAACAGCTATTGTGCGGAATTGAGAAACCTTGCATGACACTATGCAATTTCACATAATAGTATGGCTTTTTTCTGTTGGCTTTTCATACCTACTATCCATGTACTATGAGTACGACTACATATAAGAAAGACAAGAAGATCCACTACAAGAGAAGGCATGTGAAAGATCATCATCCAGGGATAAATACCCACTGTCAAATAAACATCACTTTCACTACCAGATATCAAGAAGTTTGAGGATAAATCAATGTGCATGCCTTGACACCTTCCCCAATTGTCTATCATTGACTTTGCTCCCATTCTGTGAAGACATCAAACTCTGCTTTCTTCAACCTTCCAGCATGGCTTACACAAGATCTCCAGGAAACTCTAGGCCACAGACTATAGTATATGACTGGCCAGGCAGCAACTAGGACCGAGAAGCTACCAGGTCTCAGCTTCTCCATTACACAGACACACTACCAAACCACTGTGGTATAAGTCAATAATAAATCTCCTTTTAATACATATATATATATACATTCTACTCCTTTTGTTCATATAGAAAACTCTGCCTGATCGTAGCTCTCAATGTTAACTTTATAGAAAAACAAATTGAAAATACTTGGGCACAACCAGTTCTTGAGGACTAGAAACAGCTAAGTTTATCATGGTACTCAAGATAAGCAATTTCCTTATTGATTTTTGTGCACATAGTATTTTGCAAGCATCACATCTTCCCCTTTGTGTGATGTAGCCTGCACATTACTTAAACTGAATGGCAAACTCTTTGGTATGAAGATCTATGGTAACAAAAAGCATTCAGGTATTAAAAATATGTGTTTGTATGTATTTGGTACTTTTTGTAAATTTCTCCTTTGACATACTAAAGAGTGCTTACATTTTTATGTATTTTTACTTTGCATTTTAGCTTCACTTATGCTATAGCATATCAAGGCAAATGGCTTTTGTGCATGCCTAAGTGAAAATAATTCAGGAAAAAGTATAACTTTACTTAGTTACTTTTCTTGTGCTGTAAAAAGACACTATGATCAAGACAATTTATGAACAGAATTTTCTTTAATTAGATATTTTCTTTATTTGCATTTCAAATGTTATCATCCCCTTTCTTGGTTTCCCCTCCAAAAACCCCCTATTTCCTCCTGCACTCCCCCCTGCTCACCAATCCACCCACTCGCGCTTCCTGACCCTGGTATTTCGCTACACTGGGGCATAGGACCAATGGCCTCTCCTCCCATTGATGCCAGATAAGGTCACCCTCGGCTACATATACAGCTGGTTTGGTTGGTGGTTTAGTCCCTGGGAGCTATGGGAGTACTGATTAGTTCATATCGTTGTTCCTCCTATGAAGCTGCAAACCCTTTCAGCTCCTTGGGTCCATTCTCTAGCTCCTTCATTGGGGACCCTGTGCTCAGTCCAATGGATGGCTGCGAGCATCCACTTTGGGCACACTTAAACAATTTCAGACATGATTCCATAGCCATCACGGCAGGAAATATAGCAGTAGACAAGCAGGTATGGCACAGGAACTTACATTCTGATCTACAAGTTGGAGGCAGAAAGAGAGCCTGAACCTATTGTGGAATTTTGAAACTTCAAAGTCCACCCCAGTGGCACATGCTCAACATGCCCACACCTCCTAATTTCTTCACAAAAACAGTCCCAATCACCAGGGACCAGATATATGAGCCTATGCAGTCCATTCTAAACACAAACAAAAGTGAGATTTGCTACTTTGAAAACTGTTTTATAATAGTAAGTAAATCTCCTTAATTGGTTTTGTTTCATTTTCAGTTAAATATAGTCAGTCAGTTCGTTCATTAATTAATTAAGTTATGTGCCCATTTCTTCAGAATCAATTAGTCAAAGAGCTAATTCTTCTTTCATATTATTAGTGAACTCTTACAGGGACCAGTTCTTCTTAGAAAGGCGTCCATTACTGATTCATTCCTAAGTAATTTCTTTTTTAACTCAGAACATATTTTTAAGAGCAGAAATATTTAATAATCTCTTTTATTCCAAGATATGATAAGAGTAAAGATTTTTATACTGCCATAAGTGTAGATCTTAAATATTGGCAAATTACGTTGCTTCGTCTAAAAAGATACTGTAGTTATCTTTCTGTATCCTAACAAAGTCACTATAAGTACATATGACCCTAGTCACTTGCCCTGTCTACTCATGTAGCTATTAGAGAAAAGGTATTAGATAGTATATTTGATTTACTCAAAGAACAATTATAAAATTTACTGCTATATGAGTAAGTTATTTCTCTCTTCCTCTGTATATGTGTAGATAAAGATTCCCATATAGCTCAAAATAGCATATATACAGAGGAAATGATCTTCCTAAAATCATTTAGCAGAATAAATTGAACAAATTTTGGTATTTTAGACATAGAATACTCTTTTAAAAATCTTAAGGAGTAACATTGCTCCTGAGATATAACAGTGACTGTAAACAAATTCATAAAGAAAAATTTTAAGCCATACCTGGAGAATGCCTTTGTTTTATACTTATTCAACTTTCTATTTGTTTGTCTTTTAGCAGTTAAAAGTCATGTTCACTTAAGTAGGACCTCTAAATATGACTCAGTAAGAGTAGAAAAGAAAAAGCTTTACTGAGCCAACTCAAATGCTAATTCGAGCTCAAAATGAAAACCCAACAATATTTAGCTTTGGAGACTTAAATTACTACTTAAAAGGTTTGTTGCAACTGGCATCAAACATAATTGTATGATCTGCTATGGTAGAAAACGTAGAACAATGATATTTTAACTGACATTATCAAACAGTAGGGAAGACCAAGATAGAAGGAACATTTCATTTTTACAATTAATAATTTGGGGGTGATTTATTTATTTAACATTCAGACATTATTTGACCTTTGGTTTCTATCTCAAAGAGAACTAGAAACAATTTTGAAAACCTGTGATATCAGGCAGAATCCCTTAGATTGACAGGACACAGTGGTCCAATACAACTTAATGATGTCAATGGCATATGTTTTAACGCATTGGACTTTATAACTTGCTTGAAGCCATATCCTCTTGGAATGGAATGATGGATTTTGCCTTATAGTAAAAAAATATATATTTTACTATACTACAGCTCCTTTAAACCATATTGCATCAGTGTTAAACTCTGAATTTTAAAGGTAAAAGCGTAAGCTTTTAAATTGAATAACTCTGGACGTTGGAATGTTTCTACCTAAAACTTGGCTTGAAATTTGTCAGTGCAGTTGATTTTTAATGATTTAAACTACTTTTGGCTTTTCAAATGGTGAAGTAACCAATAATTTGGTTCTAACCAGGTTTAAAGCAATTAGTTCTAACTAATTAACAGTTCTTGTTTTAACAATAGGATTTTAGAGTAGAAGAAGCAAATTCGGCTAGTTAGCTTTTTTTGTTTGTTTTTTTCATTATTCAAAGACATGTATTTAAGACATAAAAGACTGGCAACTTTAGTCTGAAAGAATATGAATAGGAGTATCTTGTTTCTATGAATAAAATCTCAATCTGTGTATATGAAAGATGAAGATGAGATGCAAGAGTATCAAGACATGTTCCTTCTATCTTTATTTATAAATAAGCAAATGGTATTTCCACAAGAAAGTTAAGTTCTGTAGTTAATTTTGAAGTAAGCAATCACTTGCTAATTAAGGAGAAAATAAAAGTTCAAATCATGGCAAAGTCTTCAAAATTTATTCCATTGTAATGTTTAGAACTCTTGATTGCCTTCATATAGACATTGCAAAAGTCATTGGTGGCAGATTGCCAGTTTCCATTACCCTTACACAATATTAATCTTATGTGAGAGTTTTAAATTGCTATTAAGTACCAAAGCATAGTCTGGCATATAATACCCGTGAGCATTGCCTCTACCAATAAGAGCACTTAAAGGCTGTTAATGAAGAGGTTGAAAGGGAGGCTACATATGGGGCTCACAAAATTCTAAATATCTGCTCATGTATGACTATTCTGCATTTACTTATGGTTTGGGGAATAACTATGCTGAATTCTTATATTTCCTTTTTATTTAGATTTTAATTTATTGCTAGCACTAACATATAACATAGAAAAATAGCTTTGGAGGGTAAGAGGTAATGAAAAGTCACTTTTCCAAATACCTCCTTCCCATCTAAATTTTCTCACATTTGAATACATGTAGGAGAAACAAATTTTAAAATCTTGCTAATTTAGAATTGAACTAAGAGAAATATGTTTTAATGAGGGGTTATAATCAATTAAAAGTATCTGAGTCCATTGCAAGGGTTTACCCATTAAGAGCATTTTACCTTTCTCACATGGGATGGGTCTCATGTTGGGGCAATCACGACACTATTAATGATACTCTGCTATACTTGCAGACAGGAACCAAGCGTTACTGTCTCCCGAGAGGCTTCATCCAACAGCAGATGGGAACAGAGACCGACAGCCAAACATCAGGGGGATCTTGGGGAGTCATATAGAAGAGTGGGAGATAGAATTGAGAAAGCTGGAGGTGTCAAGGGCAAACCAAATAAGACTTACAGACCTCAACTAACCTGGGACCAGGGGGTCTTACAAAGACTGAACCACCAACCAAAGGTCATGCAAAGACTGGTCTTAGGCCCCCTACACATTCGTAGCAGATGTGCAGCTTGGTCTTCATGTGGGTCTCCTAATAATTGGAGCAGAATCTTTCTCTGATTCTGTTGCCTGTCAGGGGATGCCCTTCTCCTAACTGGACTGCTTTCTTGGGCCTCACTTAGTCCTGCTGGAACTAGATGTCCCAATTTCAAGTGGTAACTAAGGGGGTCTTCTTCTTCTCTGAGGGAGAGGAGGTAATGGGAAGAGGAACTTTTAAGGGAGGGACTGCAAGGAGAGGAGTGAGTCTGAGATTGGGATATAGAGTGAAGAAAGAAAGAAAGAAAGAAAGAAAGAAAGAAAGAAAGAAAGAAAGAAAGAAAGAAAGAAAGAACAAAAAAAGAACATTTTAATCTTTTATTAGATATTTTCTTCATTTACATTTCAAATGCTATCCCCAAAATCCCCTATACCCTCCCCCTGCCCTGCTCCCCAACCCACCCACTCCCACTTCCTGGCCCTGGCATTCCCCTGTACTGGAGCATATGATTTTGCAAGACCAAAGACCTCTCCTCCCATTGATGGCCGACTAGGCCATCCTCTGCTACATATGCAACTAGAGACACAGCTCTGCGGCGGGGAGGTGGGGGTTACTGGTTACTTCATATTGTTATTCCTCCTAAAGGGTGAACATTTTTATCTTAATATTTACTATAATTGAGTTAAATAAGTACTATACCCTCACCAGCTCCTTTGAGGAAAGTGTTAATGATAAATTAGAACTGGAGTAATCTTCTACCATTGCAATACACCCTAGAAACAAAGCTTCACTTGAGTTTTGCATCCATAAAGTGCAAGTGGACTAATCATTTTCCAAATCCCATTTTCAGAATCCCTTGCTTGCCACAGTATGAACAGTGCCAAGGAATGATTTTAAAGCAGAGGTGTGAAAGAATGAAAACGGGCAAGTGGCATTTGCTTAAAGACATTCAAATTCTGAGCTTTTAACAATCAAGTATAATAATGAAAGTTGGAAACCAGAACAAGAGAAATGCATATGATAACATGATCTCCCCATGACTAGCCATGGAAGGAAACGAAACAAAACCTTCAAGCTTAATAGCTTAGAAACAGTGGAATTTTGTTGTTGTTTGTTCTGGTTTTTGTTTCTGTTTGTTGATTTGCAGAATTTTAGTCTTTTTAATTCATAAGTTAAACAAGTTCAATTTGGAGATTTTCTATCTCTCCTACTTTCATACATTCTCAGTAGGATAATCAAGTCGATTCAGGGAGATGGAAAGGGATAGGTTAACACAACTTAAGAGATGAGGAACAACGAAGAGACCGCTGGATGAAATGGGATTGAGAGTGCTGACCATTTTGGATGTACAGTCCACACTGCTCTTGATAGTCAGATCGTGTTGGATTCTCTAAAGAATCACTTTTAATATGAAATGATTAATCCATTCATTTAAATAGTTTTTCCAAGTTTGCAGGTACTGTGCACTGCAAGTAGACAAGAGCCAATCTTCATCTCTCAGGAGTGTGCTGTAGAGATGAATAATACTGAATTGTATGTCCTTTGCTACAATGGCAAATGCCAGAAGCTTATGACACAATTATCATCTGGCATAGACACTGAGTATTATATAATCAAGCTATGTCACTGAGTGCATAGCCACTCCATGGTGCTCTTCCTCTATGAAAAATTACATTTGTCAATGCTCATAGCCAGCCTTTTCAAAAGGCAGAAAATGCCAACATAATGAAATTAATCCAAATTCATTCCAGATATTTCCAGATATTATTTTATGTCGAATTAGGAGTTGAAAACATTAGTCAAGAGGCTATAAAAACCAGATGTACCTTCATGGCCTATTTTTTTTTCTTTTTTCTGCTTAGCTGTAACATTTGTACATTAGCTAAATAACATCTCAAAGGGAGATAGAGATAGAACCTTGAAGTCTACTGATTGTACGTGTGTGAGTTTGTGCTTTCAAAGGATGGTCCTTAAAAAACTCCCTGCTGGAAGCTATTGTGCATATTGTAAAAGGGCTGTGGCTAAGTGCCAATTGAGCAGTACTGTATACTTGCCATTTAAAAGGAAGATTTCATACCACTTGATTATGTTAAATAGAAGTGTTTGAAATTTAAACAGGATTACATCAAAATGGCCCAGGAGTTATATATCTAAAGAGCTACAATGATTCTATCCCATGACTAATGTCAATCCTTCTAGTAAAAAGTTTAATGTGAGCCCATCACAGAATGTAATGCATGAGAAATTTGGAAAACTAAAGAATGGTAAAGATATAAGTATATATTGTAATAGATTCCAAATCCATGTTTGCGGAGAAATTGAACTCCCTATATGCGTGTATATTCTCCAATAACACAAATGAACCTGTGTTTGAATTTCCAAGTATATAAAGTCAGGTCTAAGCCAATCAAGTATACTCTATTGTACAATTTATACAGAATCAAACTTCCAAGATCACTGCTAAGGGATCTTTGTAAAATAAAACAAAACAAACAAAAAAACAAAAAACAAAAAAACAAAAACAAAACAAAACAAACAACAACAGCAACAAAACAATCAGTGTTCTTTTAATAAACTCTTCTGAAATTTGATGTCTCCATGAGCTTTGTAGTTTTCTTTCAAACCAGGGAACACATGAGTTTTTGTAATCTCTTAAGAAGTTGAGAAGCCAATTACATTTTGAGTAGATATATGTTCTAGTTTATTAGCTATAAAGTAAGTATACATGTCTCAAGTGGAATAAGCTGCCTTGATTCTCAAAAGAAAATTGAAAATGAAGTTGATTAGGACTACTGGTTCTATGTATTTGTCCTTTGAAGGACCCATTGGATTACCAATACCAGAAATGTTTGAAGTATGAAAGCATCATGGAAGATGAGATGTGAGAAGAAAATGGAGAGAGAGGAGCAGTACAGGTCACAAGCACAGAGACTTCATAAGAGGCTTCCTAAGAATGTAGGAGGAAAACTAAGTCTAGACTTCACAAGTTTCATGGCATGTAACTTGCATATTGCTTAAGCTACTTAATTTTTTTGCCAAGTGAAATAAGAGAACATCTTGGAATAATGAGGCAGCCAGAAGGAAATGAAACCTGTAAGACCATTGCTCTGGTCTGTTCCAGACCAGTCAGAATGGCTAAGATCAAAAATTCAGGTGACAGCAGATGCTGGCGTGGATGTGGAGAAAGAGGAACACTCCTCCATTGTTGGTGGGATTACAGGCTTGTACAACCACTCTGGAAATCAGTCTGGCGGTTCCTCAGAAAATTGGACATAGTACTACCGGAGGATCCAGCAATACCTCTCCTGGGCATATATCCAGAAGATGCCCCAACTGGTAAGAAGGACACATGCTCCACTATGTTCATAGCAGCCTTATTTATAATAGCCAGAAGCTGGAAAGAACCCAGATGCCCCTCAACAGAGGAATGGATACAGAAAATGTGGTACATCTACACAATGGAGTACTACTCAGCTGTTAAAAAGAATGAATTTATGAAATTCCTAGCCAAATGGATGGACCTGGAGGGCATCATCCTGAGTGAGGTAACACATTCACAAAGGAACTCACACAATATGTACTCACTGATAAGTGGATATTAGCCCAAAACCTAGGATACCCAAGATATAAGATACAATTTCCTAAACATATGAAACTTAAGAAAAATGAAGACTGAAGTGTGGACACTATGCCCCTCCTTAGAAGTGGGAACAAAACACCCTTGGAAGGAGTTACAGAGACAAAGTTTGGAGCTGAGATGAAAGGATGGACCATGTAGAGACTGCCATATCCAGGGATCCACCCCATAATCAGCATCCAAACGCTGACACCATTGCATACACTAGCAAGATTTTATCGAAAGGACCCAGATGTAGCTGTCTCTTGTGAGACTATGCCGGGGCCTAGCAAACACAGAAGTGGATGCTCACAGTCAGCTAATGGATGGATCACAGGGCTCCCAATGGAGGAGCTAGAGAAAGAACCCAAGGAGCTAAAGGGATCTGCAACCCTATAGGTGGAACAACATTATGAACTAACCAGTACCCCGGAGCTCTTGACTCTAGCTGCATATGTATCAAAAGATGGCCTAGTCGGCCATCACTGGAAAGAGAGGCCCATTGGACACGCAAACTTTATATGCCCCAGTATAGGGGAACGCCAGGGCCAAAAAGGGGGAGTGGGTGGGTAGGGGAGTGGGGGTGGGTGGGTATGGGGGACTTTTGGTATAGCATTGGAAATGTAAATGAGCTAAATACCTAATTAAAAAAAGAAAAGAAAAAAAAAAAGAAAGAAATCTGAAAAAAAAAAAAAAAAAAAAGACCATTGCTCTGGTCTGTTCCTTACAGTTTAATACAAAGCTCCAGCTTCTGAGAATTAAAAACAAACAAACAAACAAAAAACTAGAATAGAGAAGGGATTCTGAGGTAAGGACAGAATGCAAAAGAAAAATCAACAATTTCACTTTGATTCTTAATATCACCATGAGTTGTTAGAAGGGAAGAAGGAGACATCTGTCTTGGCTCAGAGGCAATAATGCTAAAATGACTCACCTTTTTGGAAAACCGTCCTTTCGTTAACCTGTTCGTGAAAATCTACTTTGTCCGGAAGTACGTGATGTACCTTAGATTGTTTTTAAAAAGTTAAATATACTAATTCCATATCTAAGTAAATTTAAATAAAAAATATTGACTGTTAAAGTTGTATCATTCAAATGGAACAAGAGGAAAAATATTGCAGATTATCTTCTAGAAGTAAGTGTATATTCCTGTATTATTCATAACTGCATAAATTACATATAAACAGAAAACATTTCTATGTAATCTATTATTTCTCTCAAATATAAATAATAGAAAACCTATACAAGCATTTTAAGTATGTGAGTGGGACAAACTCTTAAACACAATATAACATTTCATATTTCTCAAAAATTTTCGGAAAACTCCTTCATAGATTATTCAAAAATTCTTGTTATTTTAAGTGTGGTTCACTTTATTTTTTTTAATCACCAGAGAATTTTCTAAGTTAAAAATTCATATATTTTTGTAATGTTATAATTGATAGCCTTTCAGGAAAAATATAAATTACTGAACACAAAGTGTTTTTTTTCCATATGTATAGCTGTACATTCCTGGCATGCCTGAAGACCATAGAAAACAAGTAGGACATTGGATACCATGGAGACTGAGTTTTAAGCTGTAATGTACATGCTAGAAATCAAACCTGGGTTTTCTGGAAGAGAAACAAGTGACCTTTACCACTCCGCCATTTATCCATTCCTTAAATACAGTTTTAATAGTAGATTTTGTCTAATTTTATTTTGATCATAGCATGTGTGCAATTGTATGCATTTTTTTTGAAAATTCTAGTAGATATTTGCTATGTGTGCAAAAGCATATGTGAAATTTTTTATTTTGAATCATGAAATTTGGATTGGTCTTTACAATTACAGAGTTCTACATTTTACATTTAGTTTTTTATCTTTTGTTTTATTATACGTACTGGCTTATTCAAATGTATACATGTAAGAGTTGGCGAGAGCTCAGCAGTTAAGAGCGCTGACTATTCTTCCAAAGGCTTGGAGTTCACTTCTCAGTAACCACATGATAGCTTGCTACAACTATAACGGGATTTTGGTGCTCTCCTATGACATGGAGGTGTACATGCAGACAGAGCACTCATATATTAAAATAAAAAGTAAAATAAAAATAAAAAACACGGTCAAATGTATGCGTGTGTTATAGATTAGCTGCTACTACATTTCTATTATAGTCTAAATTGTTTCCTTTCAAATAAAAATGTTTCTGGATTTTGACAGCTTTTTTTTTTTTTTTTTTTTTTTTCCATTTTTTATTAGGTATTTAGCTCATTTACATTTCCAATGCTATACCAAAAGTCCCCCTTACCCACCCACCCCCACTCCCCTACCCACCCACTCCCCCCCTTTGGCCCTGGCGTTCCCCTGTACCGGGGCACACAAAGTCTGCGTGTCCAATGGGCCTCTCTTTCCAGTGATGGCCGACTAGGCCATCTTTTGATACATATGCAGCTAGAGTCAAGAGCTCAGGGGTACTGGTTAGTTCATAATGTTGTTCCACCTATAGGGTTGAAGATCCCTTTAGCTCCTTGGATACTTTCTCTAGCTCCTCCATTGGGAGCCCTGTGATCCATCCATTAGCTGACTGTGAGCATCCACTTCTGTGTTTGCTAGGCCCCGGCATAGTCTCACAAGAGACAGCTACATCTGGGTCCTTTCGATAAAATCTTGCTAGTATATGCAATGGTGTCAGCGTTTGGATGCTGATTATGGGGTGGATCCCTGGATATGGCAGTCTCTACATGGTCCATCCTTTCATCTCAGCTCCAAACTTTGTTTCTGTAACTCCTTCCATGGGTGTTTTGTTCCCACTTCTAAGGAGGGGCATAGTGTCCACACTTCAGTCTTCATTTTTCTTGAGTTTCATGTGTTTAGGAAATTGTATCTTATATCGTGGGTATCCTAGGTTTTGGGCTAGTATCCACTTATCAGTGAGTACATATTGTGTGAGTTCCTTTGTGATTGTGTTACCTCACTCAGGATGATGCTCTCCAGGTCCATCCATTTGGCTAGGAATTTCATAAATTCATTCTTTTTAATAGCTGAGTAGTACTCCATTGTGTAGATGTACCACATTTTCTGTATCCATTCCTCTGTTGAGGGGCATCTGGGTTCTTTCCAGTTTCTGGCTATTATAAATAAGGCTGCTATGAACATAGTGGAGCATGTGTCCTTCTTACCAGTTGGGGCTTCTTCTGGATATATGCCCAGGAGAGGTATTGCTGGATCCTCCGGTAGTACTATGTCCAATTTTCTGAGGAACCGCCAGACTGATTTCCAGAGTGGTTGTACAAGCCTGCAATCCCACCAACAATGGAGGAGTGTTCCTCTTTCTCCACATCCTCGCCAGCATCTGCTGTCACCTGAATTTTTGATCTTAGCCATTCTCACTGGTGTGAGGTGGAATCTCAGGGTTGTTTTGATTTGCATTTCCCTGATGATTAAGGATGTTGAACATTTTTTCAGGTGCTTCTCTGCCATTCGGTATTCCTCAGGTGAGAATTCTTTGTTCAGTTCTGAGCCCCATTTTTTAAGGGGGTTATTTGATTTTCTGAGGTCCACCTTCTTGAGTTCTTTATATATGTTGGATATTAGTCCCCTATCTGATTTAGGATAGGTAAAGATCCTTTCCCAGTCTGTTGGTGGTCTTTTTGTCTTATAGACAGTGTCTTTTGCCTTGCAGAAACTTTGGAGTTTCATTAGGTCCCATTTGTCAATTCTCGATCTTACAGCACAAGCCATTGCTGTTCTGTTCAGGAATTTTTCCCCTGTGCCCATATCTTCAAGGCTTTTCCCCACTTTCTCCTCTATAAGTTTCAGTGTCTCTGGTTTTATGTGAAGTTCCTTGATCCACTTAGATTTGACCTTAGTACAAGGAGATAAGTATGGATCGATTCGCATTCTTCTACATGATAACAACCAGTTGTGCCAGCACCAATTGTTGAAAATGCTGTCTTTCTTCCACTGGATGGTTTTGGCTCCCTTGTCGAAGATCAAGTGACCATAGGTGTGTGGGTTCATTTCTGGGTCTTCAATTCTATTCCATTGGTCCACTTGTCTGTCTCTATACCAGTACCATGCAGTTTTTATCACAATTGCTCTGTAGTAAAGCTTTAGGTCAGGCATGGTGATTCCACCAGAGGTTCTTTTATCCTTGAGAAGAGTTTTTGCTATCCTCGGTTTTTTGTTATTCCAGATGAATTTGCAAATTGCTCCTTCTAATTCGTTGAAGAATTGAGTTGGAATTTTAATGGGGATTGCATTGAATCTGTAGATTGCTTTTGGCAAGATAGCCATTTTTTACAATGTTGGTCCTGCCAATCCATGAGCATGGGAGATCTTTCCATCTTCTGAGATCTTCTTTAATTTCTTTCTTCAGGGACTTGAAGTTTTTATCATACAGATCTTTCACTTCCTTCGTTAGAGTCACGCCGAGATATTTTATATTATTTGTGGCTATTGAGAAGGGTGTTGTTTCCCTAATTTCTTTCTCAGCCTGTTTATTCTTTGTGTAGAGAAAGGCCATTGACTTGTTTGAGTTAATTTTATATCCAGCTACTTCACCGAAGCTGTTTATCAGGTTTAGGAGTTCTCTGTTGGAATTTTTAGGGTCACTTATATATACTATCATATCATCTGCAAAAAGTGATATTTTGACTTCCTCTTTTCCAATTTGTATCCCCTTGATCTCCTTTTGTTGTCGAATTGCTCTGGCTAATACTTCAAGTACTATGTTGAAAAGGTAGGGAGAAAGTGGGCAGCCTTGTCTAGTCCCTGATTTTAGTGGGATTGCTTCCAGCTTCTCTCCATTTACTTTGATGTTGGCTACTGGTTTGCTGTAGATTGCTTTTATCATGTTTAGGTATTGGCCTTGAATTCCTGATCTTTCCAGAACTTTTATCATGAATGGGTGTTGGATCTTGTCAAATGCTTTTTCTGCATCTAACGAGATGATCATGTGGTTTTTGTCTTTGAGTTTGTTTATATAATGGATTACATTGATGGATTTTCGTATATTAAACCATCCCTGCATCCCTGGAATAAAACCTACTTGGTCAGGATGGATGATTGCTTTAATGTGTTCTTGGATTCGGTTAGCGAGAATTTTATTAAGGATTTTTGCATCGATGTTCATAAGAGAAATTGGTCTGAAGTTCTCTATCTTTGTTGGATCTTTCTGTGGTTTAGGTATCAGAGTAATAGTGGCTTCATAAAATGAGTTGGGTAGAATACCTTCTACTTCTATCTTGTGAAAAAGTTTGTGCAGAACTGGAGTTAGATCTTCTTTGAAGGTCTGATAGAACTCTGCACTAAACCCGTCTGGTCCTGGGCTTTTTTTGGCTGGGAGACTATTAATAACTGCTTCTATTTCTTTAGGGGATATGGGACTGTTTAGAAGGTCAACTTGATCCTGATTCAACTTTGGTACCTGGTATCTGTCCAGAAATTTGTCCATTTCGTCCAGGTTTTCCAGTTTTGTTGAGTATAGCCTTTTGTAGAAGGATCTGATGGTGTTTTGGATTTCTTCAGGATCTGTTGTTATGTCTCCCTTTTCATTTCTGATTTTGTTAATTAGGATTTTGTCCCTGTGCCCTTTAGTGAGTCTAGCTAAGGGTTTATCTATCTTGTTGATTTTCTCAAAGAACCAACTCCTCGTTTGGTTAATTCTTTGAATAGTTCTTCTTGTTTCCACTTGGTTGATTTCACCCCTGAGTTTGATTATTTCCTGCCGTCTACTCCTCTTGGGTGAATTTGCTTCCTTTTTTTCTAGAGCTTTTAGATGTGTTGTCAAGCTGCTAGTATGTGCTCTCTCCCGTTTTTTCTTGAAGGCACTCATAGCTATGAGTTTCCCTCTTAGAAATGCTTTCATTGTGTCCCAAAGGTTTGGGTACGTTGTGGCTTCATTTTCATTAAACTCTAAAAAGTCTTTAATTTCTTTCTTTATTCCTTCCTTGACCAAGGTATCATTGAGAAGAGTGTTGTTCAGTTTCCATGTGAATGTTGGCTTTCTGTTATTTATTTTGTTATTGAAGATCAGCCTTAGTGCATGGTGATCTGATAGGATACATGGGACAATTTCAATATTTTTGAATCTGTTGAGGCCTGATTTGTGACCTATTATGTGGTCAATTTTGGAGAAGGTACCATGAGGTGCTGAGAAGAAGGTATATCCTTTTGTTTTAGGGTAAAATGTTCTGTAGATATCTGTCAGATCCATTTGTTTCATCACTTCTGTTAGTTTCAGTGTGTCCCTGTTTAGTTTCTGTTTCCATGATCTGTCCATTGGTGAAAGTGGTGTGTTGAAGTCTCCCACTATTATTGTGTGAGGCGCAATGTGTGCTTTGAGCTTTACTAAAGTTTCTTTAGTGAATGTGGCTGCTCTTGTATTTGGAGCATAGATATTCAGAATTGAGAGTTCCTCTTGGAGGATTTTACCTTTGATGAGAATGAAGTGTCCCTCCTTGTCTTTTTTGATGACTTTGGGTTGGAAGTCAATCTTATCAGATATTAGGATGGCTACTCCTGCTTGTTTCTTCATACCATTTGCTTGGAAAATTGTTTTCCAGCCTTTCATTCTGAGGTAGTGTCTATCTTTTTCTCTGAGATGAGTTTCCTGTAAGCAGCAAAATGTTGGGTCTTGTTTGTGTAGCCAGTTTGTTAGTCTATGTCTTTTTATTGGCGAGTTGAGACCATTGATGTTAAGAGATGTTAAGGAAAAGTAATTGTTGCTTCCTGTTATTTTAGTTGTTAAAGGTGGCATTCTGTTCTTGTGGCTGTCTTCTTTTAGGTTTGTTGAGGGATTACCTTCTTGTTTTTTCTAGGGCGTTGTTCCCGTTCTTGTATTGGTTTTTTTCTGTTATTATCCTTTGAAGGGCTGGATTCGTGGAGAGATAATGCGTGAATTTGGTTTTGTCGTGGAATACTTTGGTTTCTCCCTCTATGATAATTGAGAGTTTGGCTGGGTATAGTAGCCTGGGCTGCAGTTTGTGTTCTCTTAGTGTCTGTATAACATCTGTCCAGGCTCTTCTGGCTTTCATAGTCTCTGGTGAAAAATCTGGTGTAATTCTGATAGGCTTGCCTTTATATGTTACTTGACCTTTTTCCCTTACTGCTTTTAGTATTCTATCTTTATTAAGTGCATTTGATGTTCTGATTATTATGTGTCGGGAGGAATTTCTTTTCTGGTCCAGTCTATTTGGAGTTCTGTAGGCTTCTTGTATGTTCATATGCATCTCATTCTTTAGATTTGGGAAGTTTTCTTCAATAATTTTGTTGAAGATGTTTGCTGGACCTTTGAGTTGAAAATCTTCATTCTCATCCACTCCTATTATCCGTACGTTTGGTCTTCTTATTGTGTCCTGGATTTCCTGGATATTTTGAGTTAGGATCTTTTTGCATTTTCCATTTTCTTTGATTGTTGTGCCGATGTTCTCTATGGAATCTTCTGCACCTGAGATTCTCTCTTCCATCTCTTGTATTCTGTTGCTGATGCTCAAATCTATGGTTCCAGATTTCTTTCCTAGGGTTTCTATCTCTAGTGTTGCCTCGCTTTGAGTTTTCTTTATTGTGTCTACTTCCCTTTTTAGGTCTAGTATGGTTTTGTTCATTTCCATCACCTGTTTGTATGTTTTTTCCTCTTTTTCTGTAAGGACTTCTACCTGTTGGATTGTGTTTTCCTGTTTTTCTTTAAGGACTTGTAACTCTTTAGCAGTGTTCTCCTGTATTTCTTTAAGTGATTTATTAAAGTCCTTCTTGATGTCCTCTACCATCATCATGAGATATGCTTTTAAATCTAGGTCTAGGTTCTCAGGTGTGTTGGGGTTCCCTGGACTGGGCGAAGTGGGTGTGCTGGGTTCTGGTGATGGTGAGTGGTCTTGGTTCCTGTTAGTAAGATTCCTCCGTTTACCTTTCGCCATCTGGTAATCTCTGGAGTTAGTAGTTATAGTTGACTCTGTTTAGAGATTGTTCTTCTGGTGATTCTGTTACCGTCTATCAGCAGACCTGGGAGACAGATTCTCTCCTCTGAGTTTCAGTGCTCAGAGCACTCTCTGCTGGCAAGCTCTCTTACAGGGAAGGTGCGCAGATATCTTGTATTTGGACCTCCTCCTGGCCGAAGAAGAAGGCCCAAAACAGGACCTTTCTCAGACACTGCGTTGCTTTGGCAGTTCCCAGGTGGTACAGACTCTCACCTAAGCAGACTAAATTCCTAAGTTCCTTGGAGTCCCGGGACCAAGATGGCGACCGCTGCTGCTGTGGCTTAGGCCGCCTCCCCTGCCGGGTGGGCACCTGTCCTCCGGTCCGGAAGGTGGCCGGCTGTCCCCGGCCCACACAGGGTGCTGCCTCAGCGCCTCTGTGCTTCTGCCTGTTCCAGAAGCTGTCAGGTTCTCTGGCGCACCCTCTCACCTGTTCAGACTAATTTCCTAAGTTCGTCGGGTCTCGGACCAAGATGGCGACCGCTGCTGCTGTGGCTTAGGCCGCCTCCCCAGCCGGACGGGCACCTGTCCTCCGGTCCGGACAGTGGCTGGCTGTCCCCGGCCCACAAAGGGTGCTGCCTCAGCGCCTCTGTGCTTCCGCCTGTTCCAGAAGCTGTCAGGTTCTCTGGCGCACCCTCTCACCTGTTCAGACTAATTCCCTAAGTTCGGCGGGTCCCGGACCAAGATGGCGACCGCTGCTGCTGTGGCTTAGGTCGCCTCCCCAGCCGGGCGGGCACCTGTCCTCCGGTCCGGAAGGTGGCCGGCTGTCCCTGGCCCACACAGGGTGCTGCCTCAGCGCCTCTGTGCTTCTGCCTGTTCCAGAAGCTGTCAGGTTCTCTGGCGCACCCTCTCACCTGTTCAGACTAATTTCCTAAGTTCGGCGGGTCCCGGACCAAGATGGCGACCGCTGCTGCTGTTTGACAGCTTTTGCTAGACAAAAATATTGGCGTTAATTTTTTTCATTGCTATGACAAATACTTGAGTTAATTACTTTAAAATATGTATCTCGTAAACTGACGACCTCATGAGACCAAAGATAGTTATGACTATCGCCTAACACAAAACTGTCAATGAACTTAAAATATTACAATGTATGTGTGTGTGTGTGTGTGTGTGTGTGTGTGTGTGTGAAAGAGAGAGAGAGAGAGAGAGAGAGAGAGAGAGAGAGAGAGAGAGAGAGAGAGAGAGATTTCTTTTACATAACTTGATTGCATGGTTGTTGAGCTTGGGCCTTATCAATGTGTCACAAGGTTGGGTGTTCCTGAAAGGTGTATTTCGGCTAACAGTTTCAGCTGGTTCTCTTTTAGAGCCTCAGGTGAAGTAGAACACCATGGTTGAAGAGCACAATGGGACAGGATTTCTCCTCTCATGGCACCTGAGAAACAAAGAGAAAGGGGATAGGTAAAACTGAAGTGTAGAGGGTTAAATGCTGTTTTAATGCACATTCCTATGGCTCTACTTTCTTTAGCTATGTGCCATCTTCTATCTTTTACCACCTCCAATAATGCCATCAAACTATAGAACCTCAGTGATGGACACTGATTGGGTACAATAAGATAAAATAGCCCCTTTCTTCCACAAAATTGTTTTTGCTAATGGCAAATATAAAGCAAACTAGGATAGCATCCTAGTAAATGTTATCCTCTTTCCTGGTTTCCCCTCTGCAAGCCCCCTATCCCATTCCCCCTTACCATGCTTCTATGAGGGTGCTTCCCCATCCACCTTCCCACTTCAGCATCACTGCCCTAGCATTCCTCTATACTGGATCATCAAGCCTTCACAGGACCAGGGGCCTCCACTCCCACTGATATCAGATAAGGCCCCTTCAGCTCCTTCGGTCCTTCTCCTAACTCCTCCATTGGGGTCCCTATGCTCAGTCTGATGGTTATCTGCTAGCCTCTGCCTCTGTATTAGTCAAAATCTAGCAGAGTATCTCAGACAGCTGTATGAGGCTCTGTCAGCAAGCATTTTTGGCATCTACAATTCTGTCTGGGTTTGGTGCCTGCATGTGGAATGGATCCCCAGGAGGGACAGTATCTGGATGGTCTTTCCTTCAGTCTCTGTTCCACTCTTTGTCCCTGTATTTCTTTAGACAGGAGCAATTCTGAGTTAAAATTTTGGATATTGGTGGGTGACCCCTTCCCACAACCATGCCTAACCTCTTGATATGGTCTCAACAGGTTCTCCCTCCCCTACGTAGGGTATTTCAGCTAATGTCAAACCAGTGGTTTCCTAGGAGGCTCTTGCTTTCCTGGCATCTGGGACTTTCTGGTTGCTACTCCAAGTTCCCCCTCTCCCATTGCTACACACCTCTGTTCAATTTCCTGACCCTCTGTACATCTCCTCCATCTCCTCCCATACCTGATTCTTTTCCTCTTTTTCCCCTCCCCCTCTTCTCTTCCTCCCATGTCCCTCAAACCTTCTACTTCTTTGATTATTTTGTTCCCCCTTTGAGGTAGGACTGAAGGATCCACAATTTGGTCTTCCTTCCCTTTGAGCATCATGTGGTCCGTGAGTTGCATCATGCCATGCTCTTAGCCTAATACCCACTTATCAGTGAATACATACCATGTGTGTTCTTTTGTGACTAAGTGACCTCACTCAGGATGATATTTTCTAGATCGATCTATTTGCCTATGAATTTCATGAAATCGTTGTTTTTAATATATGGGTAGTATTTCATTGTGTAAATGTACCACATTTTCAGTATCCATTCCTGTGTTGAAGGACATCTGGCTTTTTTTTTTCCAGCTTCTGGTTACTATAAATATGGCTGCTATGAACATAGTGGAGCATGTGTCTGTATTGCATGTTGGAAAATCTTCTGAGTATAATCCCAGGAGTGGTAGAGCTAGGTCCTCAGGTAGTGCTATGTCCAATTTTTCTGAGGAATCACCAAACATTTCCAGAGTGGTTGTACCAGCTTGCAATCCCACCAGTAATGGAGGAGTGTTCCTCTTTCTCCACATCCTCGCCAGCATCTGCTGTCATGTGAGTTTTGATTTTAGCCATTTTGACTGTTATAAGGTAGAATCTCAGGGATGTTTTGATTTGCATTTACCTGATGACAAAGGATGTTGAACATTTCTTTAGGTGCTTCTCAGCCATTCGAAATTCCTCAGTAGAGCATTCTTCCTCTAGCTCTGTACCCCATTTTTAATAGGATTATTTCATTCTCTGGAGTCTAACTTCTTGAGTTCTTTGTATATTGGATATTAGCCCTCTATCCGATGTAGGGTTGGAAATGATCTTTTCCCAATCTGTTGGTTGCCATTTTGTCCTATTGACAGTGTCCTTTGACTTACAGAAGCTTTGCAATTTTATGAAGACCCATTTGCCTATTGTTGATCTTAGAGCATAAGCTATTAGTGTGCCCTTGTACCCATGTATTCAAGGCTCTTCCCCATTTTCTTTTCTATTAGTTTAAGTGTATCTGGTTTTATGTGGAGGTATTTGATCCACTTAGACTTGAGCTTTGTACAAGGAGATAAGACCCTGATATAGCTATCTCTTGTGAGGCTATGCCAGTGCCTGGAAAATACAGAACTGGATGCTCACACAGTCATCTATTGGATGGAACACAGGGCCCCTAAAGAAGGAGCTAGAGAAAATACACAAGGATCTAAAGTGGTCTGTAACCTGATAGGAGGTTCAACAATATGAACTAACCTGTACCCCCCAGAACTGTGTCTCTAGCTGCATATGTAGCAGAGAATGGCCTAGGTGGCCATCAATGGGGGAGAGGCCCTTGGTCTTGCAAAGATCATATGCCCCAGTACAGTGGAATGTCAGGGCCAGGAAGTGGGAGTGGGTAGGTTGGGGAGCAAGGCTGAGGGTATAGGGGACTTTGGGGATACATTTGAAATGGAAATGAGGAAAATATGTAATAAAAATGTAAAGAAAAAGAATAGATTGATTTGCCTTTTTCTAAATGCTGACTGCAATTTCAACCAGCACCATTTGTTGAAATTACTTGAAATTACTATCTTTTTTTCCACTGGATGGTTTTAGCTCCTTTGTCAAAGATCAAGTGACCATTGGTATGTAGGTTCATTTCTGGGTCTTCAGTTCTATTCCATTGATCTACCTGCCTGTCTCTGTACCAACACCCTACAGTTTTTAATCACTATTCCTCAGTAATACAGCTTGAGGTCAGGGATGGTGATTCCACCAAAAGTTCTTTTATTGTTGAGCATAGTTTTCACTATCCTGGATTTTTGTTATTCCAAATGAATTTGCAAATTGTTCTTTCTAACTCTATGAAGAATTGAGTTGGAATTTTGATGAGGATTGCAATGAATCAATAAGTTGTTTTCTGCAAGATGGCCATTTTTACTCTATTAATCCTACCAATCCATGAGTATGGGAGATCTTTCCATCTTCTGAGGTCCTCCTTGACTTCTTTATTCAGAGGAATGAAGTTCTTGTCATACAGATCTTTCACTTGCTTGGTTAGAGTCATATCAAGATATTTTATATTGTTTGTGTATCTATCTTTTTTATTTTCTCAAAGAACTAGCTCCTGGTTTTGTTGGTACTCTATATAGTTCTTTTTGTTTCTATTTGGTTAATTTCAGCTCCGAATTTGATTATTACCTACCCTCTACTCTTCTTGGGTATGTTTGCTTCTTTTTGTTCTAGAGATTTCAGATGTGCTGTTAAGCTGCTAATGTATGTTCTCTACAGTTTCTTTTTGGAGGCACTCAGAGCTATGAGTTTACCTGTTAGCAGTGCTTTCATTGTGTTCCATAAGTTTAGGTATATTGTGTCTTCATTTTTATTAAATTCTAAAAAAGTCTTTAATTTCTTTCTTTCTTTCTTTCTTTCTTTCTTTCTTTCTTTCTTTCTTTCTTTCTTTCTTTCTTTCTCTCTTTCTTTCTTTTTTGACCAAGTTATCATTGAGTAGCACTTTGTTCAGCTTCTATGTGTATGTGGGCTTTCTGGGGATTTTTGGTTTTTTAGGGGTTTTTTTGTTTGTTTGTTTGTTTGTTTGTTTTTTGGTTTTTGTTTTTGGTTTTTCTTTTTTGTTTTTTGGTTGTTGTTGTTGTTGTTGTTGTTGTTGTTGCTATTGAAGACCAACCTTAGTCTGTAGTAATGATAGGATGCATGGGATAATTTCAATATTCTTGTATTTGTTGAGGCCTGTTTTGTGACTGATTATATAGTCAGTTTTGGAGAAGGTACCATGAGGTGCTGAGAAAGTATATTCTTTTGTTTTAGGACGAAATGTCCTATCTGTTAAATCCATTTGTTTCATAACTTGTTAGTTTCCCTGGGTCTTTGTTTAGTTTCTGTTACCATGATCTGTCCATTGATTAGAATTAGATGTTGATGTCTCCCACTATTATTAGGTAAGGTACGGTGTGTGATTTGAGCTTTAGTAAAGTTTCCTTTGTGAATGTGGGTGCCCTTGAATATGGAGCATATATGTTCAGAATTGAGAGTTCATCTTGCTAGACTTTTCCTTTGATGAGTATGAAGTGTCCCTCCTTATCTTTTTTGACAACTTTTGGTTAAAAGTCAATTTTATTTGATATTAGAATGGCTACTCCATCTTGTTTCTTGTTTCTTGGCACCATTTGCTTGGAAAATTGTCTTCTAGCCTTTTACTCTGAGTTAGCCTTTGTCACTGAGGTTTGTTTCCTATATGCAGCAAAATGCTGAGTCCTGTTTATGTATCCAATTCTTTAGTCCATGTCTTTTTGTTGGGAATTGAGACCATTGATTTTAAAAGATATTAAGAAATAGCAATTGCTGCTTCCTGTTATTTTTGTTTTTAGAGGTGGAGTTTATATGGCTATCTTCTTTTGGGTTTCTTGAAAGAAGATTCCTTTCTTGTTTTTTCTAGGGCGTAGTTTCCCTTCTTATGTTGGAGTTTTCCATCTATCATCCTTTGTAGGGTTGAATTTGTGGAAAGAGATTGTGTAAATTTGGTTTTGTTATAGACCATATTTGTTTTTCCATCTATGGTAATTGAGAGTTTTGCTGGGTATAGTAGCCTGGGTTGGCATTTGTGTTCTTTTAGGGTCTGTATGACATCTGCCCAGGATCTTCTAGCTTTTATTGTCTCTTGTGAGAAGTCTGGTGTAATTCTGATAGGTCTGTCTTTATATGTTACTTGACCTTTATACCTTGCTGCTTAATATTCTTTCTTTATTTTATGCATTTGGTATTTTGACTATTATGTGGCAGGAAGAATTTCTTTTCTGGTCCAATATATTTGGAGTAATATAGGCTTTCTGTATGTTTATGTACATCTCTGTCTTTAGGTGATGAAAGTTTTCCTCTATAATTTTGTTGAAGATATTTACTGGTCCTTTATGTTGGGAATCTTCATTTTCTTTGACTGTTGTGTTGATGCTTTCTATGGTATCTTCTGAACCTGAGATTCTCCTGCCTTTTATATTCTGTTGGTGATGCTTGCATCTATGGCTGCTGACTTCTTTCCTAGGTTTTCTATCTCCAGGGATGTGTCTTTTTGTGATTACTTTATTGTTTCTATTTCTATTTTTAGATCCTGGATGGTTTTGTTCATTCCTTCTCCTGTTTGCTTGTGTTTTCCTGTAATTCTTTAAGGGATTTTTGTGTTTCCTCTGTAAGGGTTTCTACCTGTTTACCTGTGTTCTCCTGTATTTCTTTAAGGGAGTTATTTATGTCCTTGTTAAAGTTCTCTATCATCATCATGAGATGTGATTTTAAATCAGAGTCTTGCTTTTCTCATGTCTTGGAAGTGCCCTTCCCTGTCACTTTGATTGATTTTTGATTTAAAGTCCATTTTGTTAGATATCATAACGGCTGCACATTCTTACTTCTGAGGTTCATTTCCTTTTTTCAATCCTTTACTACTCAGTAAAATGTGTCTTTTTATGTTGAGTTCTGTTTCTTGTATACACCAGAAGGATGTATCCTGTTTTTACATCCATTCTGTTATTCTGTGTCTTTTTATTAGGGAACTGAGTCTATTAATATTGAGTTATTAATGGCCAGTGGATGTTAATACCTGTTATGTTGTTGTGTTGGTGGTGATGGTAGTGGTACACTTTGTGTGTGTGTGTTTGAGAGAGAGAGAGAGAGAGAGAGAGAGAGAGAGAGAGAGAGAGTCCTTCCCTTTGGTTTTGTTGTTGTGAGTTTCTTTCCAGTGTTTTCATAGGTGTATTTAGCCTCTTTTGGATCGAGTTTCCCTTCTAATATCTTCTGTAGGGCTAAATTTGTAAAATAAAAATAGAGGCATTATTCTCATGCATATACTTTCTAGTTTTATAAATTTAGTTGAAGGTTATAATTGTTTTATTGTATTACAATATGCTACATCCACTCCATTAATGATAAGCACGACAGGCCCTGAAAACCTGGGCACTGTCCCGAGGCGAAAAGTTCATGGTAAAGTAGTCTCCTGGAATCATGGCATCCTGTATAAAGAATGCTCCAATGTCCTTGCTTTAGTTGGTAAACGGATCTGTGTGCTTTCCCTCAATATTGCTTTATTACAAGTGCTCCTAAGGATTGATATTTTGACATCTAGCTAAGTTAGATTCTAGGCAGTCCTTGATCCAACCTTGGACATGGATAGCTAAGTCACTGCTCTACACAGAAATTTACCATTATCTAGGAAGAAGGAAGTTTGTGACCTAAAGAGGAACCAGAGTAGATACTTAGAACTACAGATAGCTGAGTTACACCCATACACAAGTATTTACAATGGCCTAGGGGGAAGGTGGACTATACAATAGACTAAAGTAGGAACAATGGCAAGGGCATAAAGCCCTTGCCTTGGCTTCTAAGATTAAGTGGACCTTAGGTGGAGCTGTTTTTGATCCCAGTTGTTAACATTGAATTTTACCCCAGTTGGTTCCTGCCAGTCCTTCCGTGTTTGCATTCCTCTGTTTTGTGTAAGAATCCAGTAACCTCTTTGTACCTTGCCTGTGTGTCAACCAACTTCCCTATTTTCTTCTGTATAAAAAGTTTGATGCTCAATTTGACAAATTACATTCAGATCCACACTTCCTTGTGTCGAGTCTGTCTGTCAATTTCCCTGACTCCTTGCCTACCCGTGACCAGAGACTCATTCCACGTAGACAAGGGACCAAAAGGGTCTGTGGCAATAAATATTTCTACTTTCTTTGTTTTTTTTTAATGTGTCCATACCTATACATCTTATACAAATTTTCCATTTTCAGCTCCCTTCATATTGGGTTCTATGTCTTGATTAATAATATTAAATATTATAAACAAATGTTTGAAAAATTTTAAATGATATATGTATTATAGGATGGCTGTGTATGTAATGATTAGAATATAAGATTGTTTTGCTCTATAATACCCAGGATGAATGGTCTCATGCTTTTGACTTATGACATGATCTGGAAATCTGATAAAAAAAAAAAACATTTCTTTTTCTACTTAAAGTATTGTGGACTAAATTATGTTACCTAATATCCATGTGTTAAATATTTAACTCCCAGTACTTCAGAACCTAACTATAGTTTTGCTAAGATTTACAAAGAGCTAGCTAAATTGAAGTGTGATGATTAAATTAGTCTTGACTTGATATACTGATGGACTTATGAGAAATGACACAGGTGTGTATAAGGAGACCAGGAAGAAGCAGGGTAAATGGCTGCCAGCAAACTAAAGACAACATCTAGAGAAACAATGAACTAACAATACTATGGTATTAGATTTCCAGACCAACATAAGACATTGAGTTTGTTTTAAGATACTCATCTGTATTATTTTGTTATAAAATTCTAAACAAACTGATGCTCATTTCTTTATTGAGTGATTAATCTTTAAATAAGTGTTTAATCAATATTTCTCAAAAAGATCTTGTCACTTTGTGTTTATCAGACTTTGTATTATGAATCTCTCTATCCTATCTGCAGACTGTTAGTCCATTATATTTAAAAGAAAGAAATTTATAGTGAAATAATTTAGGAAAATAATAAATGGTAGCACAATTTGTCAGAGATCGTTTTAAAATTATTTTATTTATCTACATGCCAGGCTTTGCCCCTCCCTCTTGGTCCTCCTTTAAAATGCACTTTCCTCTGTGAGTTCCTAAGATGGGATAGTAACATGTTGCTGATTTTTAGAATGGACACTGCCCTTTCCTTTGGACTAGGAAACAAATAGATATTTGTTTTCTTTTTTCCCTATTTATTTATTTTCACTTTACATCCAGATCACAACCCTTCATCACTTTCCAGTCTCATGGGCATTGGAAAGTGATGAACTCTGTGAGTTCCTAAGATGGGATAGTAACATGTTGCTGATTTTTAGAATGGACACTGCACTTTCCTTTGGACTAGGAAACAAATAGATATTTTTAAAAACTAGTTTAAGCTAGTTTTAAATTTTGTTTAATTGTTTGTCGCACAATATAATCTTTCAATTTTTAAGCTTAAATCTTTCTCCAGACATCACCCTACCCCCCTCCCCCCCCAGAAAGGAATTTCACCTCCTTCTTGTTTCTGTGTCCAATTTAGGTAGAAGATGTTTCTTATTGTCCTAATAGGTCTAATCCATTCCTCAGAAAATATCAATTGGCAATGAGCATAATTTCATTCCTTTCTGTTTTACATTTTGAATATTCTCTCTCATCTTTTCATCTCTTTGTCTTATGCTCTGTATTCTGGGTACATTTCTTGAGATTCCCTTAATCATTGACTTAATTTTATGTAGTGTCAATGTTGCCCTTTTTGTTAGGAAAGCTGATATGAATTCAGATATTTTATTTCTACTTCTTTAAAATTCTTCTTCGTTTCATCCAGCTTTCTTACATCTGCCTGCTATTCATTCAGCATGCCTTTCATCTGAGATGATTTTGTCTTATTTAGTGTTTCATCTCTCCCTTCAGTGTTCATGGGCCTCCATTTAATAATGAGTACAAGATTAACCTCCCTAGAACACTTCCTCTTGCTGCAGCACATCCCTCAAATGTTTATTTTCATTTCATTCTAATTCACTATTCAACTTCCCATAAAATGCAGAGTCTTTCTATAGTGTTCCTGGTGAGTGTGTATAAATGCCTTGCAGGACAGCATACATCAGTATTAGGAGAGTGGACACATGTGTCTCTCATATTCTCTTTAAGATGACTAGTTGAATTGCTCTGCCAGTTTTCAGGGTGAACACCGGTTGTCCTCACTGGTTTTTCAGGTGCTACTCATGTTGACTTGACATTATTAAATCAGGAGGTAGATCGTTTCCTCTCATGTATTTATAGTTTCCAGTTATTGATCATTTGACATCGATAACTGATAGTTACTGAGTAAATGCTTTGTTCCCGATACCATTCTAAGTGCCATATATGATTTCACATATTCAAGCCTTAGTGGAGGCACTAATATACACAGCAATGAATAACTTGCCCAAAACCATGTGATTGATTTAGGTACTAAACCTAGGCCCCTGAACATTCTGTAATATAGTCTCTCCTGGGTGCTAAAGGACATGGGAGGGGCTTCCTTCATCCACAGCCTCATGCTTTCACCAAACAGATTTCTAAGAACCAGGGGTTATTTCATGGAGTTCGGTGGTCCCTCTGCTGCTGGGAAAAACAACTTCTGACAGCACTGTCTGTAAACATGCTTCTTCCTACAAGTTTCCCTGATAAATGACTACACTAGTACAAGAGCTAAATGCCTAGTCCAAAAGCAAATCTACACTGACCAGGCTTTTCTGTATTTAGCTCTGTGACTTTGTCAAAACAACCTCCAAACAGATACTTTTAAAAGCCGTTCAGAATGAGATAGTGTGTAATTGTTCTGTCCAGCTCAGAAAGTAGCTTTTGCATAGTGAAGAGATGTGCAGAATCTCCTCTGTTAAGACATCAAGTTTTTGACACAAACACACAGTGGGATTGGATGGAAATGTCCCTCTTTGTTCCTGCCTGGCCCTTATAATCTGCCTTAGGGCTCCTTTACTTTGGTCGTGGAAATTCCTCCTGGGGTCACACAGACTGTAAAGAATATGCCTAGCTACCTGCACTATAGAAACGGTGCTGGTTTTGTGCATTTGCATAGACATATGAAAAGGAAAGTTTGATCATATATTTTATACCAATTGGAGAGCTATATTCTTTTGGCCCCACATTTTTGAGGGTCAGAAACCAGAATCATGATGGGAAATGAGCCAAGGTCAGAATATAAATTAGGTAAACTCAAAATTGAACGAGTAACTAAAACATTTAAATATAAACCTATAAATAGTTCAAAAGAAATCGAGTAAAAAATAAACAATAGACATGTTAGCCAGCTAAAACAAACCACTGGAGCTGAGAAAGATGATCTACTGAATTTGTAATTTAAATAAAAATATAATTCTTTCCCTCCTATCATTTGCTGCTTTCGTGACTAGGAAAGAGTTTCCAAGACCAATAGATCTTAACTAAGCTATTATCAATATTAATACTCAAAGCAAAAATTAATGTAAATGTCAACTAAATGCTCTTCCTCTCAAGTGCTAAGGACTAGACATGGGGGACATCCTAGGAAGATGCCTCAGTCATATGAATAAAATGCCTGTGTTTGGCTAATTTTTGGACTTTTACTAAATCAGATTATGTTTTCATCGAGATTCTATTGCATATTTTGTGAAAAGTTCAGATGTTCTATTGTGTATGAGTGAGAAAGTAAATGAATCAAAGACTAGACTTTGGAACTTTGAGCAGCAATGGCATATAGTAATATCTGGGCCTTTAAGTGAGGGGACTTGTAGTCTGTGTGACATTTAGAAGAGGATAGAGCTAAGTGTAGCTTATATTCCTCCTCACAAAAAAGTGTGAAATAAGATGTGCCTGGCTATTGCTAAATCTGCTAGATTGCTACTCAGGCATTGAGTAGAGTTACTTCCATTCAATACCCACAATTTAAATAAAAACATCTATTTTTCTTCAAATAGGTGATAGTTTTACTTGTATCCCCCAGTTCATAATAGTTTTAAGATATTCCTTGAGTGTGCATTTCTTGAAAGTAACAACCACATGTATAGTAAATATTCAGTAAATGACAAATGCAAAACTTAATATTATATATCAAATGGGAAAGTTATATTACAGTGGGCTTAAGGAACTCTAACGTATACTAATAAAAGTACCCCATTTCTATGAAAATACACAGTACATTTTATTTTTCATCTGAAATTAAATAGTGTTAAATATTCTAGGTATAATTAAGCTTTGATTTGGAAATTTGTATATTTTTACTAAATTTATCTTTAGAATTTTTGTTGAAAAAAATTTAGCATGTAACTTTTTACTCCAGAAGGCTAAAAAACATGACTCAACAGCACTATCAGTATCAGGGGCTGAACTTTTGAGAGTACAGGTGGCTTTGCGGATGACCTGACCTAATTTTACGTCTTAGTGCCCAAGTCAGATAGTTCATAATTTATTTTTGTTGTTGTTGTTGTTGTTGTTATTATTATTGTTGTTGTTGTTGTTGTTGTTGTTGTTGCTTTATTATTACCAATCCAGTCATGGCCCACCCTCCTGGTACCCCCTCCCACAGTTCCTCATTCCATTCCTCCTTGCCCCTGTCTCTGAGAGGATGCATCCCCCACCACCAGTCCTGCCCCTCTTCCTGGGGCCCCAAGTTTCTCAAAGATTAGGCCCATCTTTTCTCACTCAGGCCAGATCAGGCAGTTTTCTGCTGTATATGTGTCCTGGGCCACAGAACTGTATGTTGCCTGGTTGGTGGCTCAGTGTCTGGGAGCTCCCAGGGATCCAGGTTAGTTGAGACTGCTGATCTTCCTATGGTGTTACCCTCCTCTTTAGTTTCTTCCATCCTTCTCCTAATTCAACCATAGGGCTTCAACTTCAGTCCAATGATTAGGTGTAAATATCTGTTTCTGTCTTAGTCAGCTGCTGGTATGGCCTCTAAAAAGGCCATGCTAGGCTCCTGTCTGTAAGCACACAATAGCATTAGTAATAGTGTCAGGCCTTGGTGTCTCCCCATGAGATGGATCCCATTCAGCTAGGGTCATTGGACCACCTTTCCCTCAGACTCTTCTCCACTTTTTGTCCCTGCAGTTATTTTAGACAGGAATACTTCTGAGTAAGAAATTTTGACTGTGGGTTTACAGTATCCTCATCCGTCCTCTTGGGGTCCTGTCTATCTACTGGAGGTGAACTCTGAGTTTTCTCTCCCCACTGTTGGGCATTTCATCTAAGGTCACTTTGATTGAGTCCTAAGAATCTCTGATCTCCTAGGTCTCTCGTATTTACTAGAGGGTTTCTTCACCTTCCACTTTCTGAGGCTGCGTATTTCCATTCATTCTTCTGGCCCTCTTGACTTCTCCCCCGCACCCCCCCCCCCCGCCAGCCACCAATACCTGATCCTGTTCTTCCCTTTCCCTCTGCTATCCTACCCTGATTCCTCCTTCCTTCTGTCTCCTATGATTATTTTCTTCCCCCTTTTACATGTAATTGAAACATTCTTACTTGATCTTTCTGCTTATTACACTTCTATGTAGGTTACATAGAATCCTACGTATTCTGTACTTTTTGGCTAATATCCACTTATTCATGATTACATGTCAAGTATATCTTTTTGGGTCTGGGTTACCTCACTCAGGATGATATTTTCTAGTTCTATTCATTTGCCTGCAAAACTCACGATGGCCTCATTCTCAATAACTGAATAATATTCCATTGTGTAAATGAACCACATTTTCTGTATCCATTCTTCCATTGTGGGACATTGGCATTGTTTCCAGCTTCTGGCTATTTCAAGTAAGGCCTCTATGAACATTGTGGAGCACATGCCCCTCTCTTATGGTGGGCATATTTTTTGATACACAACTAAGAGTGGTATAGGTACCTGGGTCTTCAGGTAGTCCTCTTTCCAATTCTAGGAGGAACCTCCACATTGATTTCCAGAGTGGTTGTACTAGTTTACAATTCAACCAGGAATAGAGGAATGTTCCTCTTTCTCTGCATCCTCACCAGCATGTGCTGTCACCTGAGTTTTTGTTCTTAGCCATTCTGATTGGTGTAAGGTGGAATCTTTGTGTTGTTTTGATTTGCATTTCCATGATGACTAAGGTCTTTGATCATTTCTTTTTTTTTTTAATCGGGTATTTATTTCATTTACATTTCCAATGCTATCCCAAAAGTCCCCCACACGCTCCTCCACCCACTCCCATTTCTTGGCCCTGGCGTTCCCCTGTACTGGGGCATATAAAGTTTGCATGACTAATGGGCCTCTCTTTCCACTGATGGCCGACTAGGCCATCTTCTGATACATATGCAGCTAGAGACACGAGCTCCGGGGGGTACTGGTTAGTTCATAATGTTGTTCCACCTATAGGATTGCAGATCCCTTTAGCTTCTTGGGTACTTTCTCTAGCTCCTCCTTTGGGGGCCCTGTGGTCCATCCAATAGCTGACTGTGAGCATCCACTTCTGTGTTTGCTAGGCCCCAGCATAGTCATTCAAGATTCACCCCTTGTGACTTCTCTGTTTAGCTCTATACCCCATTTTTAATTGGGTTATTTAAGGTTTTTTGGAGGTTACTTTCTTGAGTTCTTTATACATTTTAGATATTAGCCTTTGTTCGGATATTGGGTTCTTGCAGATTATTTTCCAATCTGTAGGTTGCCAATTTGTCCTGTTGATGATGTCTTTTGCTTTACATAAGCTTTTCAGTTTCATGAGGTCCCATTTATCAATTATTGATCTTGGAGCCTGAGCCACTGGAGTTCTGTTTAGGAAATGTTCCCCTGTACCAATGAGTTTGAAGCCGTTTCCCAGGTTTTTTTTCTATTATATTCAGTGTATCTGGTTTTTGTTGAGGTCCTTTCTTGATTCACTTGGATTTGAGCTTTGTTCAAGGTAATAAATATGGATCTATTTTCATTTTCTACATACAGACTACCACTTAGACCAATGCCATTTACTGAAGATGCTACCATTTTTCCATTGTATGGTTTTGGCTTTTTTTTTTTTTTTTTTTTTTTTGTCAAAGATCAAGTGTCCATAATTATGTGGCCTTATTTCTGAGTCTTCACTTCTTTTTGCATTATTGACCTGTCTTTGTCTTTACCATGCAGTTTTTATCACAATTATACTGTAGTACAGCTTGAGGTCAGGGATAGTGATTCCTCCAAAAATTCTTCTATGGTTAAGAATTATTTTAGATAGCTTGTTTTTTATTGGTTAATCCATTTGGAATTGTGAATCATTCTTTAAATGTCTGTGAAGAAATGTGTTGGAATCTTGATGGGGATTGCATTGAATATGAAGATTGCCTTTTGTAGGGTAACCATTTTTACTATGTAAGTCCTTCTGATCCATGAGCATGGGAAATCTTTCCTTCTTCTGAAGTTTTTTTTTTTTTTTTTAACTTCTTTTTCAGGGATTGGAAGTTCTTGTGGTACAGATCTTTCACTTGCTTGGTAAGAGTTACACCAAGATATTTTATACTATTTGTAGCTATTGTGAAAGGTGTTGTTTCACTAATTTATTTCTCAGCCTACTTATATTCATATAAAGGAAGGCTATAGATTTGTTTGAGTTAATTTTAAATTCAGCCACTTTCCTGAAGTTGTTTATCAGCTATAGAAGTTCTCTGTTAGAATTTGGGATTGCTTATGTGTACTCTCATATCATTTGCAAATAGTGACACCTTGACTTATTTTCCAGTTTGTATTCTCTTGTTCTCCTTTTGTTGTCTCATTCCTCTAACTAGAACTTTGAATATTATATTGAATAGATAGGGAGAGTGGGCAGCCTTGTCTTGTCCCTGTTTGCAATGGGATTGCTTCAAGAATCTCTCCATTTAATTTGATATTGGTTTTTTGTTTGCTGTATATTGCTTTTATTATGTTTAGGTAAGATCTCTCTAATACTTTTAACATGTAGCAGTGTTGTATGTTATCAAATGGTTTTTCAATACTAATAAGATTATCCTGTGATTTGTTTCTTTGAATTTGTTTATATAGTGGATTATGTTAGTGGATATTCATATATTCAACCATCCCTGAATCCCTGGGATGAAACCTACTTGATCATGGTGAATGATGGTTTTCTGGTGTTCTTGGATTTGGTTTGCAAGAATTTTGTTGAATATTTTTGCATTGATATTCATAGATGAGATTGGTGTGAAGTTCTCTTTCTTTCTTGGGTCTTTTTGTGTTTTAGGTATCAGAGTAACAGTGGCTTCAGAGAATAAAATAGGTAGTCTTCCTTCTGTTTCTATTTCATGGAATAGTCTGGGGAGTATTTGGATTAACTCTTCTTTGAAGTTCTGATAGAATTCTGCAATAAAGCCATCTGTCCCTGGGCTTTATTTTTGGATGGGAGCTTTTTAATGACTTCTTTTAAATTCTTAGGGGATATGGAACTGTTTACTTAATTTATCTACTCTTGATTTATTTTTGATGTGTGGTATCTACCTAGAAAGTCATCCATTTCATTTAAATTTTCCAGTTTTGTTGAGTAAAGGCTTTTGTAGTAAAATCTGATGGTTTTTTGAATTTCCTCAAGTTTCTATTTTTATGTCTCCCTTTTCATTTCTTATTTTGTTAATTTGGATATTTTCTATATCTCCTTTAGTTAGGTTGGCTAAGGGTTCATCTATCTTGTTAATTTTCTCAAAGAACCAGTTCTGAGTTTTATTGATTCTTTGTACAATTGCCCTTGTTTCTAATTAATTTATTTCAGCTCTGAGTTTGATTATTTACTACCTTCTACTCCTCTTGAGTGTCTGTTTTTTTCTGTCCTAGAGCTTTTAGATGTGGTGTTAATTTGTTAATATAGAACCTTTCCAATTTCTTTATGAAGGTACTCAGTGCTATGAATTTTCCCCTTAGCACTGCTTTCATTGTGTCCCATAGTTTGGGTATCCTAAGCCTTCCTTTTCATTAAATTTTAGAAAGTCTTTAATTTCTTTCTTTACTTTCTCCCTGACCAAGTTCTTATTGAGTAAAAAGTTGTGCAGCTTCCATAAGTGTATGGGCTTTCTGTTATTTTGATGTTATTGAAGATCAGCCTATGTCTGGGATCATCTGATAAAATACATGGGATTATTTCATTCTTCTTGTATCTGTTGAAGCCTGTTTTTGTTCTATTATGTGGTCAGTTTTGAAGAAGATACCATGAGATGCTGATAAGATGTATTGCTCTGTTTTAGAGTGAAATGTTCTATAGATATCTGTTAAATCCATTTGTTTCATAACTTCTGTTAATTTCACTATATCTGTTTGGTTTATGTTTCCATGATCTGCCCATTGGTGAGAATGGAGTGTTGAAATCTCCCACTATTAATGTGTGAGGGTCAATGTGGCTTTATGCTTTAGTAAAGTTTCTTTTATGAATATGCTTGCCCTTGAATTTGGGACAGATTCAGAATTGAGAGTTCATCTTGGTGGATGTTTCCTTTGTTGACTATGAAGTGTCCTTTCCCATGTAGTTTGATAACTTTTGGTTGAAAGTCTATTTTATTACATAAAGAATGGCAATTGCCATTTGTTTCCTGGGACTATTTGGTTGGAAAACTTTTTTTTCCAGCCTTTTACTCTGAGGTAACGTCTGTCTTTGCTGTTGAGGTGTGTTTCTTGTATGCAGCAAAATGCTGGATCCTGTTTGTATATCCAGTCTGTTAGCTTATGTCTTTTTACTGGGTAATTGAGTTCATTGATGTTGAAAGATATTAAGAACAGATGATTTTTAGATCCTGTTATGTTTGCTCTTGAAGGTGGTATTGTGTGTGTGTGTGTGTGTGTGTGTGTGTGTGATATTCTCTTTTTAAGGTTTGTTGGGAGATGACTAATTCTTGTTTTTTTCTTTTGGATAGATATTCTATTTGTCTTAGAGTTTTCCTCTATTATCCTCAGTGTGGCTGGATTAGAAGATATACTGTTTAGATTTGGTTTTGTCATGGAATGTTTTGTATTCTCCATCTATGATGATTGAAAGTTTTGTTGGGTATAGTATCCTGGGCTGGCATTTGTGTTCTTTTAGGGTCTATATGACATCTGTTCAAGATCTTCTGACTTTCAGAGTGTCTGTTGAGAAGTCTGGTATAATTCTAATATGTCTACCTGTATATGTTATTTGGCCATTTTCCCTTACAGCTTTTAATATTCTTTCTCTGTTCTGTACATTTAATGTTTTGATTATTATGCAATGGGAGGAATTTTTCTGGTTTAATGTATTTGGTGTTCTGTAGGCTTCTTGTACTTCTATGGCCATGTCTTTCTTTAGGTTAGAGAAGTTTTCTTCTATGATTTTGTTGAAAATATTTTCTGGTCCTTTGAGCTGGGAATCTTTGCTCTCTTCTGTTTCTGTTATTCTTAGGTTTGGTGTTTGCATTGTGTCCTGGATTTCCAGGATGTTTTGGGTTAGGAATTTTTTATGCTTTGTATTTTCTTTGACCATGCATCAATATCTTCTATGGTATCTTCTATGCCTGAGATTCTTTTTTCTCTTGTGTTCTGTTGGTGATGCTGGCATCCATAGCTCCTGACTACCTTCCTAGATTTGTATTTCTAGAGTTGACTCTATTTATGATTTCATCATTGTTTTTACTTCCATTTTCAGGTCTTGGGCTGTCTTGTTCAATTCCTTCACCTATTTGATTGTGTTTTCTTATATTTATTTGAGGGATTTATTTGTTTCCTCTTTAAGGGCTTCTATCTATTCAACTGTGTTTTCCTATATCTCTTTAAGTAAGTTATTTATAGTTTCCTTAATGATCTCTATTATTTTCCTGAAGTGGGGTTTTAGGTCAGCATCATGCTTTTTATATGTGTTGGAGTATCTAGAGTATCCAGGGCTTGCTCTGGTGGGAGAACTGAGTTCTGATGGTGTGAAGGTATATTGACTTCTGTTGCTTGTGATCTTGCAATTGCCTCTTGCCATCTGTGGATTTCTGGTTTTATCTGGCCTGGATGTGTCTGTCTGGAGTCTGGTTCCTATGCCCCTGGGTTATAGCAAATCTGGAAAATATGTGGTCCTGACTGCAGCAGATCTTCTAGGGGAACTGCAATCTGTGTGCTGTGGAAAGAGAGGGGCAGACATGCTGATCTGCCTTAGCACAGGTGCCAACCCAAAGGGAGATGGTGTTAGCAGAGAGAGAAGTTCACAGTTTCTTATAACTCCAGCTACAAGAGATCCTATGCCCTATTATGGACTCTTCAAGCACCTACATGTACATGTGCACACACTCACATGAACACTCAGAAACATTCACAGAAATACACATGCTCATAGTTCAAAGAAAATAAATATTTAAAAGTAATGTATTGGAATATATATATATGAAATGGTATAAAAAAGTGTAGGAGAATTTTAAGTTCTAGCACTCTTTTATTGTCAAAGTAAATTAAAGTGAAACTCTGTAAACAATGGTATACATCTCCAAGCAAACAAAAACTATTAGTTTTTAATATGTATGCATGTATTTAATGTCATGTGAATATATGAAATAATCATGATGATTTGTAAATATTAAATTTTATTTTTTAGAGTAATTCATTTTTAATTTAGCTTTAAATTCTATGTTGAATTTTGTTGAAATTTACCTTTAAAATTATTCATTTTATAAAGACATTCTGTTTAAGGCTGAGTACAGAAAAGCCTATTCCTATCTGTACATTGTCTATGTTCTCTGTGTTAATTATTATCTACTGCAAAAAGAAGATCCTCTGATGAAGTTCAAATGCTAATATACATGCAGATGTATATACATATATACACATATATATGCATATATATTCATATATTCATGTGTCATTAGTATTTATTGTTCCATTCTTTTAGCAGAATAACAGAAAGGTATTCTCTACTGTTCATGAACTTTCTAGTCTAATCTAAAGTTCTTGACTACTTTAGCAGTGTCAAGTGCATTCTGTATCATGGACAGGGATTTAAATTCAACCAAGAGATGGTTGCTTGCTCCCATAGCATTTGTACCACTATTGTATCAATATATCTTACAGGTAGATTAGAACCCTTCCCATCAAGATTCAGGGATCTATGCAGAAGAGGGGGCAGAAACATTCTAAAAGCCCAAAGTTTTCAATGACTCCAAGGGAAAAAAAAAAGTCACCAAGACACAATAAGACTCATATGTGTGTGAGTTTGGAGCCTATGACAGCAAAGCACAAGACCCACATTCAAAGTAGATACAATTCTAGCAAGGAGACCGACAAAGGGACAAAAGTGACATAAAGTTCCACATGTAGTTAAGAAGTCGTTGACAATTGATACTTGTTTAGAAAATGACTATAGGTTTTCTCCAGAGCAACATCACTAGCTATACTAACCCCACTCCATCATAACCTCTATGCCCAAAAGTGGTTGACTGACAAAAACAGAATCCATGGTTTTGTATATCTGCTTTTTGTTTTTAGTATATTTTGTGTTTTGTTTGTTTTAGGTGGTAGTTTTGGTTTGTTTTGCCCTGAGAGAAAGAAAATATGAAAGTGAGTGGGTGGATAGAGAGGTATGGAAGTTCTGGTAAGTGTTTGTAAGGGGAAGAAAGATGTCATCCAAATATATTGTATGAAAAAATTAAATAAAATAATTTAAAAATCATTTTAGTATCAATTTTTGTCAAATTATAATCTTTTATCACTTAATAATAGAAGATAAGAAGCCTTTTATGCACATAAAAGGTGACATTTTGATGGAATTCAATTGAGTAATAATTTTATCAAATAATATGTTTCTTTTAAAAATACTATTAAATAAAATATCACAAAAATTGGACAGAATAGAAAGAAAAATGTCATGTTAAATCATCTGCCCCACCTTGTAGGTGACTGTGTATAATTCTACAATTATATAAAAGTGTTGATATACTTGAAATATGTGAAATATGGAAAGAGTAAATTTATCAATACATTATGACAATTATTTTATGACAGATATTCATGCAATTTCTATGGATCAAAAAGGTACCTGTATAAATAATGTTAAATGCTGAAGCAGGAAATTTGTAAAAGAAAAAGATAGAAATAATACCCCTAAATTAATTATATTCTTCACAGCAAATCCCTTGAGAAAGCTTATTCATAGCAATCAGTAATTTTCAACTGAGTTGTACATGTATGTTCCAATGATACTGCCACTATTTGAAACAAGCTTGGAAGATGTCTTTGTTTTGTAAGAGTCATTCCAAAGATTTCTAGAAAAATTCTTCTCATTTTAAGCACAATCATATATACTTACCATGAACAAAATTTTTCCAGGCTTGAGGCTGTTAACATAAAACTGAACTGGTTCAGGTCAGATCCAGAAGAGAATGTTGATATGCCATTTGTACAGAGGTTTTGAAATAACGAGCTAATCTTCCAAAAAAAAGTTTCTTAAAGAAGGATAAAATTACTTTTTTTCATTGTATAAATACTGATATACTTCCATCAAAGATCCCAACACTATTTACAAAATATAACACTATATCTCTATCTATCATCTATCTATCTATCTACCTACCTATCTATCTATCTATCTATCTATCTATCTATCTATCTATCTATCTATCTATCTATATGATGTATTCCTGTAGGTGTAATGTAGGAATAGTTGTAAATATCTTTGTTAGTTTGACTATTTTACAGGTAAAGTCTAGTTTGCTATCTCTGATACTTGTCTTAATACTTTATTTAGATATTAATAAAAGAATATATTAGCACAAATTTGAATATTAAACATAAAACAAAATTCCATTTGAAGACTAAAATATTGAGAAATGCTTGCCCGTGGTCTTGAGAAGATCATATGCCCCAGTACAGGGAAATGCTAGGGCCAGGAAGCGGGAGTGGGTAGATTAGGGAGCAGGGTGGGGGGAGGTTATAGCGGACTTTCAGGATAGCATTTGAAATGTAAATGAAGAAAATATCTAATAAAAATGAAAAAAAAGAAAATCGAAATGTTAGTTACTATGAATTGATATTAAATGTGCATTTAACCAACTATAACACTGTATCCCATAAATACATGTAATTTTTCTCTGCCAATATAAAGAAAAGTGTTGTTAGAAAAAATTTCATTGGAAAATAATCATCAGAGTTTATTGAAAAATATAAACTTCGGAGTTAAAAAATGAGTTTATATAGATGGAAAAACAGAAAGTGATCTTTTAAGGAAATGTCATTGATAGCTAATAGAAGAAGAAAGAAAATTTTGCATCTTGTTTCTTCCATTTTAGAGACTAGATGATCCAGACCTAGAGGAAGAGAGTAATTTTCAGAGTCAACAGGCTCCCAGAGGTTCACAATATCAAAAAATATGATCCACTTGGACCACAAGAACTGTAACCAATTCACTTTAGACACTTTCAAAACACAAATGCAAGAACAAGATTTTCGGGCTTATCTATAATGAGTTATCTGAAGATAGAGATGTGCTTGATGCTTGGAATATGTTAATGTATTTAACAAATATGACAGCTAGCATAAAATATCAAGGAAACAAGTACTGACTGGAGATTTTCGTAGGTACTGTCCTTTAACTTAGAGCTATCACTCATCTTCTACCTGGACAGTCTGAGCTGACAGTTTCGCCACTAGACTTCTGTTCTCCAGTGCATTCTGAAGTGAGCAGAAGTGAGATGTCTTTTCTTTTAACGGAATCCTGAGTCTAAACTTCTCCAGTTTCTGATGACATTCAGCAACTCCTCTCAGAACAAGTAAATATGAGCGGGTCTTATTTATAAAATAGAGATTCTGGAAATATTCTAATTATCTCTCAAACTGTCCTACTTACGGATTCTTTCCCTTTTCCTTTTCCTGTAGCCAACTTTTAATTGACTGGGAGCAGCAGCCACAACTCAGGGCCAATAGAAAAGAGCAGTGGAAGTAAACGGGAAACGACAAGATGCCATCTAAGGAGTGTAAGGATGGGAAGCCCAGACCATGCTCACTTGAGAGTTAAAGCAAAGACTAAGCTCAACTATGTCAAGTGGGTAACATGGTTGAGTGCATTTTCTGGACTGAATTCCTTCCTACAATTTCCTTTTTGGTATTGGTCTTTTTCCTTTTGTGTCTCTTTCTTCTTCCGTGCCCATATATAACATGGATTTTCCAGACCAAACCTGCCTGAAGAAATATCTTTGAGACCATGCAAGTGAAATCTGTCAAGGATGCATGCTTTTCTTTAGAAAAATCTCAGGAATGCAAATGCATTCTCAACTTTCTTCCCCTCTGTGTGCTTTAACAACATGTAAGGTCATATCTTATCAACCAAAGTCCCAAGCCCTACCACCTGCTTACCTGGTTGAAAGTCCACATTTCATCCTTTGATAAAGTCTAGATTCTTATCCCATTCCATATAAAATAATATGCTATTAAACAACAACAAAGCTTCTTCTATTATGGATAATTTGAAGACGAGATAATACATGCATGTCTTTTTTTGTTTTTGTTTTTTGTTTGTTTGTTTGTTTTTTGTTTGTTTGTTTTTTGGTTTTTGGGTTTTTTTTGTTTTTTGTTTTTTGTTTTTTCTGAGACAGGGTTTCTCTGTATAGCCCTGGCTGTCCTGGAACTCACTCAGTAGACCAGTCTTGAAGTAATGTTTTGTGCAGTGTGTAAAGATTCTCCTTGTACTACCCAAATGCTGATTTCAGAACTTGCAGAGATCTGAATACAGGCCAAAGTTTGTTATTGTTAAGCATCTACTGCGTTAGTATTTTATAAACATTGTTCTCTATTATTTTCTAGTTGGTTAAAATAAAAAGCCTATGGCCTATAACAATAAGCAGTAAGAGTAAGGTGGGACTTCTGAGGAGAGAGAAGAGAGAGAGAGAGAGAGAGAGAGAGAGAGAGAGAGAGAGAGAGAGAGAGAAACTCAGAAGGAGAGTAAGGCAGAGAAGATTTAGCCAGCCAGACATGGAGGAATATGCATTCTAGGAAGGAAGGAGGGGTAAATAACAAGACTTGTGGCAGAATTTAGATTACTATAAATGAGATAACTGAGTTACAAGCTAGTGGGAAACTATGCCTAACTATAAGACCAAAAGCTTATAAATAAATATAGTCTCCATGTAATTTTTCAGGAATTGGTACAGGCTTAGAAAGGCTTGTGTTTATATGCATGGACCCTGGGATCACACTTAGTACAGAAACAGTGTCTCCTCATTGAGCTTATGGATGCAGTCAGTGAAAAAGAAGGTACCTAGCATGTGCAATCATCACAAGTCCAATACCTCACACTAAAATAAAATGCAAATGTTAATTATTCCTTCTATTGATGATATTTTTTAGATACACAGATTTGTTTCAAACCAACATCCAATAGCTTGTAATTCTGACCACACATATTTAACTTAATGTTTCAATTTCTTAAATTTCTCATGCAACATTGTCTCCACAAGCATAGCAAATTCAAATTCTCAGTCTCACTCATATCCTCTCTTCTGAACACTGAACATCCTTGGATTGCTTCTTCTGGAATATGGTTTCCATTTCAGCCAGAGGTCGTCGTAGAGTATTCAAGGAAGCATGTTGGTTTTAAAGACGAAGTCTCAAAATTTAATCTCAATTCTGGCCCATTTAGTTGTTTTTGTTGTTGTTGTTGTTTGTTTCTGTTTTTTTTTTATGATGAGCTCTTTATGATGTTTATATAATACGCTTTGTGGATCACGTGCCTAAATACTTGATTTCCCACTTGGAGCAAGTCGAGCATAAGTAGTATCAAGCCATTTCAAGCAACGGGTAAATAGAAGATTCAGAGTCCCAGTTTGTTGGTGACCCCTTCAGTAAATCATGTCTTACAGTTCATATTTTCTTTGTGAATCCGTTAGATATGATCATTAGATCATTTTTCCATGAAAGAAATAGATTAGCATTTCTTCATGTAATTGGCAAAGCAGTGTCTCACAACCAGGTACCTCCCATTAAAGTGCTGAAGTCACTCTTTCCTACTGACTTTCTTATTTTATATTCTTGAAATGAAGTGTTACTATTTTGTCTACATTGGCTTGTGGGCTGCCAGTGCACCAAGGCTTGAGTATGAGGACTAAGGACAATGTGGGACCACAGGACAGTCTTCATGGGTGAGTGACTGCATTGAATGCTGAGGGGCTTGTCCTGGAGCCCCTGAGGATTTCCTTGTCTCCCCACACTGTCACCTATGCCTCCACCATCTCCTCTACTCTATCCATCCTGTCATGGACTTGGAGGATCCCAACTCAATCCTCATAACTGCATAGCATATAAGTCAAATGTATTAGTGTATATAAAACCCCTATCATGTCGGTGTAAGAACATTACAGAGTGTTGTTTAAGAAGTTCAAAATGTAGTCAAAGAGATTCTGTTTTGGAAGTAAGCTTTAAAAAATCATCTTCACAAGACTTTAATGAGTCTTGGATCATTGTATTTATAATTTCCTTAATTACAGCTGGGCATGGTCAGATTAATAATGAAAAATAAATTAATACACCGATAATATTTGTTCATGGATTTTAACTTAAAAAATACTTAAATCCCTCCAGTTTGTTTTATATTTGGGGTTATGCCCCTTGGAAAATGTTTTAATTACACACAATAGTAGATTTTCTTCTGCCTTTTGTCAACTAATTTATTAATTAATTTGCTGATTAACTTGTTATTTTATTAAATTATTACAATCTGGCTTACCTTTTATTATGATATACAATTCATATACATATGTATATATGTGTACACACATATGTATATATGTATGTGTTTGTGCGTGTGTGTATATATATGTGTATATATACATGTGTGTGTGTGTGTATATATATATATATATATATACTGTCAGTCTCTATATACTATACTCATACTATACATGCCAGCTCCATCAACTTATATTTAGTTGTGGCATCTGCAACATGTTTTATATGCTTTTGTCCAACATAATATGATATTTTGCAAATATTTGAAAGTCACCACATTTGCAAATTTTGTAGACCCAGGTACTATATATATATATATAGGCTGTGATGATATGCTATGTACTACATAGTATAACAATTATTTTTCCTTTTAAAAAATTAGTGGGTGGGTAGGGGAGAGGGGGTGGGTGGCTATGGGGGACTTTTGGTATAGCATTGCAAATGTAAATGAGCGAAATACCTAATAAAAAATGGAAAAAAAAAGAAAAAAAATTATTTAGGATAAGTTAAAGTACTTGTGAATGATAATATGCCCTCAGATTTGTATCACAAACCTTGAACCGCTCCACAGCTTGGAGCTTTAGCAATTATTAGATCACAGTCACACAGTGTCAGGACTAAATGTCTTACATCCTTGCTGCAAGAGAGGAAGATTACAATACACTTGAACAAGAAGGCACTAACTTTGCATCATTTTCAATTCTTCCTCCTGTCTTTGTCAGGAGAAGGGATCCATGCTGTGCTATTCTCTATTGTGGTTGCCACCTTTGTCATGGGAATGAGACACCAGACTCAGAATGTTTCCTGTGAGATATAATAGCATGCTTTCCTACACTCACCTCTCTCAAGATAGATGTTGTATTTAGCTGGGTTGCAGCCTCTGAATCCCTAAGGGCACCAGCATGACATTCACCTAAGGTGTCCTTTTGCCTGTATTCTCTTCCCAGAGTTTGATCTATTGGTCAGTTTTGCTGTCCTTCTCTTGCTAAAACACACCCCACATACTTCTCTCCCAAGCTGTTATTTTGGTTAACCTAATGAATATTAGGATAAAAAAATGTTGGATAAAAATATCTATATCACGTTAATTATTTTAAGTATGAACTACTTATACATATCTTTGTTTTCTGATTGTAAATAAGAACATTTTCAACATATGAAGCACGATACAACAGGGACACTTATAGAGTGTTTATATTTTAATCAGACATTTGTACACTTTAGTTTTGTTTAGAACAGGAGAATGTTTCTAAATGACATTGCCTGCCAATCAGGTTAAGATGTAAGTATTCCATTATATTTTCAGATTGTGAGGTCCTACTATATAAAAGAAAACCTGGGAAGAAGCCATTTAGTATTTACATATGTTGGGACATATAAACCAATGTCATACACATCTTTATATAGGTGAATATTGTACCATAAATGCAGGATTTCATCACCATGTAAAAGAGAGAAGACATATTAAACATGGGGAGGCATATAGAAATCTGTTAGTACAGATGTGAGGAATCATCAGTATAGCCCATAACTCATCTTCTTGTACCATGTGTGCCTGGAATTTTATTTTAAATTTTTAATTAAAATGTGATTACACCCCTTCCCTACTTCCCTTTCCTCCTGCAATCACTCTGAAGTTCCCTTCTTTCAATTTTGTGCCCTCTACTACTTGATTGTTCTTGGTAGATAATATGAATATTATTTCAGGGATGACCACTTAGTATTGGATAGCCAATTAGCGGACTCATCCTGGTGAAGATAATTTTTCCTCTGTCAGCAGTCACTAGTTGTTTAACATTCTTTGTCTAGCAGTGGGGTTTCTAGCTCGAACATATCTACTGAGATTCTTAATATTGTCATTGTTTATGTCCTGCTAAGACAGCTATATTGTTGAGGTATTATGACTGTAGTTTCCCTTTTATATCCAGAAGATTCTCACAGCCAACTTCTTGTCTAACACCACTTCTGTAGTATGTTCAGAGATATATGATTCCTTCAGTGTCATGTACAGGACAAGTTTGGCTCACATGCACAAATGAACATCAGGCTCTTCTTTATAACCAAGATAGACATGTTTGTTTCCTTTCATGGGTATGGGACAATCCTAGAGTGAAATCACATTGATTACCAAATAGACTTAGGAGACAAGCTCTTCACATTTAAAGTCTCAAACAGTCTAATGCATGTCCTCATTGGGTTTTTTCACAGAGAAGTGAGAACAAGGAAGCACATTTCTTACAAGGTGTATGCTTTTTATTTTTTTTTAAACTGTATATTTTGTTTATTTACATTTCAAATATTATACCCTTTCCCAGTTTCCTCTCCTGAAATCCCATATTCCATCCTCCTTCCCCTGATTCTGTGAGGGTGCTCCCCCACCCTCCCACCTACTGCTGCCTCCTACCCTGGCATTCCCCTACCCTGGGGCATCGAGCCTTCACAGGACCAAGGGCCTTTCCTCCCACTGATGCCAGATAAGGCCGTCCTCTACTACATATGCAGCTGGAGCCATGGGTCCTTCCAGGTGTACTCTTTGGTTGGAGTTCTAGTCCCTGGGAGCTCTAAAGTGGGGGCAGGACAGGGGGTTGGTTGGTTGATATTGTTATTCTTCCTATGGAGTTGCAAACCCCTTCAGCTACTTCAGTCCTTTCTCTAACTCCTCCATTGGGGACCCTGTGCTCAGTCCAATGGTTGGCTGTGAACATCTACCTCTGTATTTGTCAGGCTCTGGCAGATTCTCTCAGGAGACAGCTATATCAGGCACCTGTCAGCAAGCTCTTGTTGGCATCTGCCATAGTGTCTGGGTTTGGTGTTTGTATGGATGGATCCCTAGGTGGGGCAGTCTCTGGATGGCCTTTCCTTCAGTCTCTGCTCCATACTTTGTCTCTGTATTTCTTCCCTTGAGTATGTTGTTCCCCCTTCTAAGAAGGACTGAAGCATTCATACTTTGGTCTTCCTTCTTCTTGAACTTTTGTGGTCTGTGAATTGTATCTTGTGTACTCCGAGCTTTTGGGCTAATAGCCACTTATCAGTGAGTACATACCATGTGTGTTCTTTTGTGATTGAGTTACCTCACTCAGGATGATTCATTTTTCTATTGCTGTGATAAAAGGCAACTTAATAAAGAGACAGTTTAGTAGAACTTTCAGTTCTGCAGGGATAGGAGTCCATTACAGCAGGGAGATAGCAAGTAACCCAGTGGTGTGTTGATAAGAGCATCAAGCTTAGAGACCATATCCCCATTGTCAAGTACAAAGCACAAACTGGAATTAGAACAGGTTATATACCTCTAGTGACCTACTTCCTTCAGCAACGCTGAATGTGCTAAACCTTCCTATACAGCACCATCAAATGGAGACCAAGTAATCGAATGCCTGACCCTACAAGGGACATTTCTCAATTAAACCACCATAGGCAGTTTTATTCATTATTATTATTGTTGTTGTTATGTAAGTCCCTTAAGACTGAATACCTCTGTCCTTCTCCATATCATCACTGAATCGATCCCATTAAACATCTGTATATGTGGCTCTACATATTCAATGTGTGTAAACAGTTATTTTTTAAGTTTTCATTACTAGATATGGTAGAAAATTTCACATTTTGATTTCTATTAGGTTTTTAGGCAGTGGTGATGATGATTTGAGATGTAATATATTTGTGTCTTAGAATTAAGTATTAGAAACATCATGTTCAGGCAAAGTTGTCTGATTATATCTGACTAGTTGTGAAGTTACCCATTAAAGAAGTTATTTCTTTTCTTTTTTCTTTTTTATTTTCTTTTTTCTTTTTTTAGTTTTTCAAGACAGGGTTTCTCTGTATAGCCCTGGCTGTCCTGGAACTCACTCTGTAGACCAGGCTGGCCTCAAACTCAGAAATGTGCCTGCCTCTGCCTCCCAAGTGCTGGGATTAAAGGCCTGTGCCACTACTGCCAGGCAAGAAGTTATTTCTTATATTGCTTCTGTCAGTCAACAGAAGTAGCTTCCCCAAGCCTTGAAGCAGGCTGATTCAGACTTTGCTGCCACTGAATATGAGATCACCTGGGGTGCAGCCTTTTGACTTAGATGGCTATATTGTTATGTCAACTACTGCTGCACTTCCCGAGACTCTGCTACCTGCTGAGAGACCCTTGAGACATTTGGAGACACATCCTATCCTGCAGTAGCCTACAGGCTGGCTCCAGGCACTAAGAATGGATTGGTGGGGGATGGGCCTCCCCCCTTTATAAGCACATTCTCTTAGTAAACTCGCGGGCCTTGAACAGAGAAAATGTGTCTTGGCTTCATTCTTTTCTCGCTGTCTAGTCTCTCTCTTTCAGCCCCAGCCTGCCTTCCAGGAATACCCTGTTCATGCGGGCCACAGGCTGGCCTACTACAACAAACAGAGTAAGGCGGTCCTTAAGTCTAGCATAGTAGATAGAACATAGTAGGCAGAAGAGCTGCTCTGCCAAGAGCCAGTTCAGATGGGTTGAGAAGCCTTGTCTCCTGGAGGCCTCAGCCTCTAGGCATGTTCTCATGGTTTCCAAGCCTTACAGATCAGGGTCAAAGTTTCTTACACTGTAGGGCAGTTAGCGTTTCCTGGAGAACATGTGCCCAGGATTAGCTGAAAAAGATAGTTCATGGTGTTACAGAGCTACTCAAAGGGGGGAAAAACAATCTTACTACATTCTTCTCAAGGACAATAGGACCAGCTAACCAGGTATTTCATTATCTCAGGAACAATATTCAAATTATTCTTTCAACAACAGGAAAGATCACAAGAAGCTAATTTGCCTTTTATGAAGACCCAACTAAAGGAGACCATTGGTGCAATTTTCTTTGGAACAAAGTTATCTGATTGTAATTTGGGCATACATCTATATGGCTATTGGACAGATATCTATTACTCATGACTCTAGGAAATGTTTTTCTTTCCCCTGCAATTCCACTTCCTAGATGAGCACTTTATACAAAGGGATAACCAAATTAATAGACTGTTATAAAAGGCTCCCTCTTTCTTATACATTATGAAGTAGTTTATACCTTTTATAATTAAAGAGAAAAATTCAATTTAGGGATCTCTCAAAAGAGGTATCTGCCTGAAACTAGATAGCAACTAAGTCTCAGACATATCAAGATTATATTTTAGGAAATATAGCTTCCTTCAAAATCAAAGGGACTCATTAATATTTAACAGAATATCTCAAATTTTTTCCTGCAAATATGTGGTAACTTTTATCTAAATGTAGGGTTGAAAGTTATTTTTGTTTATGTATGTGTGTATGTCTATATCTGTGAGTATGAACACATACATTTTGTAATATGTGTATGGAGGTCAGAGGATAACACCCAGCTTGGTTTGTCATCTTTTACTTTGATACAGGTTTCTTTTGCTCTTTGCTACATAGGCTTGCATAAAAGTCCCAGAAGCTTCTCCCTATCTCCTACTATCTTCCTGGAAAAGCACTGGTACAAACAGACTGAGACATTTAGCTTTTTATGAGTTCTGGATATTCAAACTCAGGTTCTCACACTGTGTCAAAAGTGCTTACCTGTGAAGCTATCGCTCCAGAACTAAGTGGAAATCATAGTTGTGTTTACTGGAGAGCTTTCCATAAAAATTCAAAATAAGAAATGATGATATAGAATCCTGGGATCTTAAATCTGTGTGATAAAGGATGTATTTTGTGATAACTTTTTATAGCAATCATGTTCTTTGTTGACAACATTAAAGAGTATTTTAAAATAACAAGTCTCAACTCTAAAACTAGAAGACACTAATTATCATGGTACCTCCCATAGGCACATTACCCACAAACATCAGAAATATACATATATATTTGTGTGTGTATATATACACACACACATTTTATTATACACACAAACACATAAACACACACACACACATACACAATATGCAATCATAGGGTTTTGATCTGCACTAATAATTAACCATATTTCTGTATTGTATTTTTTGTCAAGTGACTCATTAGATTTAGTTTTCTAGCCTTGGCTTAGTTCTATGCATCTCATTATGGCAGAATAACTCTATCTGGAGACCAGTCAAAACTTTAAAAGTTAAATATTTCTATTGTTTAGATTAAGTAGGATGTGGTGATTTGAATATGTTTAGCCCATAAGGAGTGGTACTACTAGGAAGCTCTGTTGGAGGAGGTGTGTTGGGAGCCGCCCCCACATTCGCCGTCACAAGATGGCGCTGACATCCTGTGTTCTAAGTGGTAAACAAATAATCTGCGCATGTGCCAAGGGTATTTTATGACTACTTGTACTCTACCTTTCCCGTGAACGTCAGCTTGGCCATGGGCTGCAGCCAATCAGGGAGTGATGCGTCCTAGGCGAAATATAACGCTCCTAAAAAAGGGGACGGGTTTCCGCCATTCTCTCTCGCTGGCATCTCTCTGGCTCTGCGCGCCCTGCGCTCGCTCGCTGCCTAAAGATGTAAACAATAGAGCGCGCTCTGCGCTTTGGCGGCGCCGGAGCTCTGGCTCCTAAAGATGTAAGATAGAAGGGGCTTTCGTTTTTGGGGCTGGGCGCTGGGCGCTTGCCCTCCTGGCTCCCAAAGATGTAAGCAATAAAGTTTTGCCGCAGAAGATTCTGGTCTGTTGTGTTCTTCCTGGCCGGGCGTGAGAACGCTATTAACAGAGGTGTGTCACTGGGGGGGGGGGGGGGGGGGTAGGCTTTGAGACCTTCTTCCTAGGTGCCTGAATGAAGTCTTCTCCTGTTTGCCTTAGGAACAAGATGTAGAACTCTCAGCTCCTCTAGTACCATGCCTACCATGCTTCTCGCCAAGATGATAATCGTCTGGACCATTTGTAAGCCAGCCCCAATTAAATTATAAGAGTTATTCTGCTCCTTGTATTTCTTTACAGCAATTAAAACACTAAGACAGGGAGAATCTTCTCTTTTGAAACATAATTATCGGAATATACTGTTACATACAATAATCAAGACAATAGTTTATTGAGTAGCTTGTGTATGAGACGCCTATACCTGATAAGCAGTGACCTGCACCTGAGATTGGATTTAGGTCCCTTTCTCTGGGAAGATAAGCCTACATAGGTGTGAATGCTGACAGAAATTTACAGCTGGGTCAGTCAGATCCACCTGATACACAGCCAGTAGAAATGAGTTGTACACAGTCCCCGGGCCTCCATTGTTTAGCTCTAGGCTCAACCTACCATCCCAAGGAGCCTTGTGGGACCCAAAGAATGACCTGCTTTCCCAGGGCTCCAGGAACAATCAGCTTGGAACATTCTCCCACCAGTCCTTTGCCTTCTGATTTCCATTGTCTGGTTACAGGGTTCCCTCTGAATTTCTGAGGGGTCCTGCTGGTATCAGGATCATCCAGCCAATGCCTGGGACAAATACACAGCTAAAGAATAGCATAAGAATACAATCAACTAAAGCCAGGACAATATGGCACTACTAGAGCCCAGCTATTCTGCATACTACAACAAGTTCTGGATATCCTAAAACAGCAGAAGTACAATAAGATGATCCAGTCATATAAAGATGATAGCATCCTTTAAAGGGGAAATTAATAAATACCTCAAAGAAATACAAGAAAATACAAACAGATAAAGGAAGTGAGTAAAACTGACCAATCTGATAATGGAAATAGAAGTAATAAAGAAAACAAACTGAGGGAGGGTAAGAGAACAGGGACTACAGATGCAACCATTACCAACAGTATATAAAAAAAAATGAAAGAGCATCTCAACATGAGAAGATAGGATTGAGAAAATTGATGCATTAGTCAAAGAAAATGCTAAGTCTATAAAGTTTATAACACAAAACATCCAAGAAATCTGGAACATTGCAAAAATAGCAAACCTAAGAATAATAGAAATATAAGGAAAAAAAAAAAAAGATTCCCAGGTGAAAAGCCCAGATTTCAACAAAATCATAGAACATTTCCCCAACCTAAAGAAAGACATGCTTACAAGAAGCTTACAGAATATCAGATAGATTGAACCACAAAAGAAAATCTTCCCACCACATAATAATCAAAACACAAAATATACAAAACAAAGAAAGAATATCAAAATCTACATGGGAAAAAGGCCTATAACATATAAAGGCAGAATTACAGAATTACACCCAACTTCTAAAAACAGACTCTAAAAGCCAGAAGGACCCATCTTGTAGATTCTAAGAAACCAGAGATGACTACTATACGTACCAAAATTTTAATCACATAGATGTAAAATAAAGAAGATATTCCGTGACAAAACCAAATTTAAACAATCCCTATCCACAAAGCCCTACAGAATATACTAGAAGGAAAACCCTAACTGAAGGAGACTAACTACATCTAACAAATAAACAAACTAAGAAATAAATAATTCAACAGCAGCAAACCAAAGAAAGGGAAACACACACACACACACTACTGCCACAGATATTAAAATAACAGGAATTAACAATCTCTACTCATTAATATCTCTCAATATCAATGAACTCAATTCCCCCAATAAAATGACACAGGCTACCACAGTGGATGAGAAAAGAGGGCCCTTCATTCTGCTGCATACAAGAAACACACCTCAGCAATAAAGATAAGTATAACCTCAGAGTAAAGGACTGGAAAAGATCTCCATGCAAATGAACCAAAGAAGCAAGCTGGAGTAATCATTCTAATATCTAATAACATAGACTTTCAACAAAGTTATCCAAAAGAGATGAGGAAGAACAATTCATATTTATCAAAGGAAAAAATCCACCAGTATGACTTCTCAACTCTGAACACATATGCCCAAATGCAAGGCTATCCACATTCATAAAAGAAATATGACTAAAGCTTAATCCACACATTAACTGAAGGAGACTAAATACATCCAACAAATAAACAAACCAGGAAATAAATAACTCAACACCAGCAAACCAAAGTAAGGGAACCCCACTCCTACAAATAGACAGGTCATAGAAACAAAAACTAAATAGAGGTTATTAATCAAATGTACCAGACATAAATCTTTAGAACATTTCTGCCAAACACAAAAGAAAATACTTTCTTCTCAACACCTCATGGAACCGTCTCTAAAACTGACTATACAGTCATTTACAAAGCAAGTCTCAAAAAAATACAAGATAGAAACAATGCTTTGCATCTTATCAGACCACCATGAATTAAAGCTGGACTTCAACAACTACAGAAACAGAAAGACTTCAAGCTCATGGAAACCTAACAACTCTCTACTCAATGACCATTTGTTCAAAGAAGAAATAAAGAAGAAATGAATGACTTTCTAGAATTCAACGAAAATGAAAGCAAAAACATAACCAAAATTATGTGACACAATAAAAGCAATGCTAAAAGAAAAGTCCATGTCACTACGTGCCTTCATAAAGAAACTGGAAATATCTCATTTTAGCAACTTAAAAGAACATATGAAAGCTCTAGAACAAAAACAACAACAAAAACAAACAAAGAAAAAACATCCAAGAGGAGTAGATGGCAGGACATAATCAAAACTCAGGGCTGAAATCAATTTAAGTTAGGAAAAAAAGAGAATAATTCAAAGAACTTAAAATACCAAGAGCTAGTACTTTGAAGAAAACAAAAATAACAACATAGACAAACCCTTAGACAAACTAACTAAAAAGCAGAGAGGCAACATTCAAATTAACAAAACAGAAATAAAAACAATAACAATAGACACTGAGGAAATCCAAAGAATCAACAAGACTAGAGTCTTGTTTCAAAAGCCTGTACTCTACAAAATTGAAAAATATTAATGGAATGAATGATTTTCTTTATATATTCTATGTACCAAAGTTAAATCAAGATCAGGTAAACTGGCCAGGTGTGGTGACTCATGCCTTTAATCCCAGCACTCGGGAGGCAGAGGCAGGCAGATTTCTGAGTTTGAAGCCAGCCTGGTCTACAAAGTGAGATTCAGGACAGCCAGGGCTGTACAGAGAAACCCTGTCTCAATAAACAAAACACCAAACAAACAAACAAACAAAAAAGATCAGGTAAACAATCTAAACAGAAATATAACCCCTAATAAAGTAAAAGCAGTCAAGAAAAATCAACAACAACAACAATAACAACAACAAAAAATAACAACCAAAAATCATAAACTCCAACCAAATACAAAAGAACAGTGCCAAATAGTTTGAGTGCAGACTTTTAAAGAAGAGCTAATATTAGTAGTTCTCAAACTATTTCACAAAATAGAAACAGAAGGAATATTGCCCAATTCATTCTATTGGCTATAGTCTCCCTGGTATCTAAACCACACAAAGAGCCAACAAAGAAAGAAAGAGGTTTCCAGACCAATTTCCCTTATCAACAGTGATATAAAACTACTCAATAAAATACTAATAAAGTGCATCCAAGAGCACATGAAAAACATCACCCACCATGATCAAATAGGTTTTATCTCCGGGATACAGGTATGACTCAATATAGGGAAATTCCATCAATGGAATCATCAATATAAACAAACTGGTAAACAAAAACAAAAGCATCTCATTAGATGCTGAAATAGCCTTTGACAAAAATCCAATATGTCTTCTTGTTAAAAGTCTTGGTGATATCAGAGCTACAAGCTGTATACCTAAATACAATAAAGGCAATATGCAGCATGCAAATAGCTAATGCCTAATTAAATGGAGAGGAAATTAAAGCTATTCAACTAAAATCAGGGACAAGGCTTCCCACTCTCTCCATATCTATTCAGCATAAGTACTTGAAGTTCTAGCCAGAGCAATAAGACAACTAAAGGAAATCAAGAGGATACTCACTGGAAAGAAAAAGTCAAAGTATTACTATTCACAGATGATTAAGAGTATACCAAAGCAATCCCAAAAATTCTACCATAAAACTACAGCTGATAAACACCTTCAGCAAAGTGGCAGGATACAAAATTAACTCAAAAAAAAAATTCCTTAGCCCTCCTTTATAGAAACGATAAATATGCTGAGCAAGAAATCAGGGAAACAATACCCTTCACCATAGCCACAAATTATAAAACAAAACAAAACAAAACAACATGTGGTGTAACAAAGCAAGTAAAAGACCTATATGACAAGAACTTTAAGTCTCTGAAGAAAGAAACTGAAGATGTCAAAAGATGGAAAGATCCCCCATGCTCGTGTATCATTAGGATTAGCATAGTAAAATTGCCGATCTTATCAAAAGCAATCTACAGAGTTAATGCAATTCTCATAAAAATCTTAACACAACTCTTTAGAGACTTGGAAGAACATCTCAGCTTCTTAAGGGATAGCTAAAACAATACAATGTCTGGAGGTATCACCATCACTGATATCAAGCTATACTACAGAGCAGTAATAATAAACATTGCATGGTATTGGCTTAAAGACAGACATGTTAATCAGTGGAATAGAATCAAAGACCCAGAAATAATCCCACATATCTATAGATAATTTTTTTGACAAAGAAGCCAAAACCATACATTGGAAAAAATCATCTTCAGCAAATTTTGCTGGTCTAACTGAATAGCTTCATATAAATGAACGCAAATAGGTCCATATTTATCACCCTGCACAAAATTAAAATACAAGTGGATCAAGACTTCATCATACAATGGAACCCACTAAATCTAATAGAAGAGAAAGTGGGGAACAGCCTTAAATGCATCTGGCACAGTAGACAAGTTCTGTTCTATTCTATTTTATCTCAATTTTGTTTTATTATTAGATCTTAGAAGCCTGTTGGTTTCTAATGAGAGGCAGAAGGAGGGTGAATCTGGATGGGAGAAGATATAAATAGACATTGAAAGAATGAGTGAGAGAGAAACTGTAATCAATATATTATGTGAGGAAAAAATCCATTTTCAATAGAAGGAATAAACACTTCAGGTATAAAAAAGGAAAAAAAAGAGACTTATTTTTCAAATACATTCCAAATAGCAGTTCTGTTCTTCTTGCTTTAATAAACATGCCTAGGTATACTTAAAAATTGATTGTCACTGTAATTGTTACATATACATTTCTGCCATGGAAATATATATATATTTAAATCTGAACATTATCTTAACAATGTATGTCAAAGGTAAAATATGAAGTTCTGAAATCAACTCACAAAGAATTCATTTATCTCTAAATACTCAACTATTAAAATGAAGACATCATGAATTTTGCAGACAAATGGACTGAACTAGAAAATATCCTGAGTGAGGTAACCAAAATTCATAAGGACATACATGGTGTGCACTCACTTATGAGTGGATATTAGCCATAAATTACAAGATACCCACACTACCTTCCACAGACCCAAAGAAGCTAAATAACAAGGAAAGCCCAAGGAAGGATACTTGAATCTCACTCAGAAGAATAAATAAAATTGTCATCAGATGTGGATGAAGGGAGGGAACTGGGTGGAAGAAAGGATAAGAAGGGGAAGGTGGTGGCTTCGTGTTCAGATGTAGGGAAATCAGGAAAGAGAGGGCCAGGAACCAGGAGAGTAAAACGAAATCAGCGAGAGTGTTGAGGATTTTTACCATGTGCCAGAGACCAAGAAGTCTATGTGGGTGACCTTAGCTAAGACTCTTGCAGTGAGGATATGGAGCTTAAAGTGGCCATTTCCTGTGACCAGGCTGGGCACCCAATGGAGGGATAAGTTCACTAATTTACACAATCTTTGATCCAAAATTTGTCCTTCCTGAAGAAAGTGCAGGGTCAAAGACAGAGCAGAGACTGAGGGAATGGCAAACTTGAGATCCATCCCCACCCCCAGGCAAAAACCAATCCTTAACACTATTAATGATACTCTGTTATGCTTGTAAACAGCATAACTGTTCTCTGAGAGGCTTTACCCAGCAGCTGACCACAATAGATACAAAGACTTATAAGTAAACGTTAGAAGGAGCTCAGGAAATGTTGTGGAAGAATTGGAGGAAGGATTGAGGAACCCAGAGAGGACTCTACAAGATCAAAAGAGTCAACTAATTGGACCCTTGGGGGTTCCCAGACACCAAACTACCAACCAAAGTGCATACAAGGGCTGGACCTAACACCCCTACGTATATATAGCAGATGTGTGGGTTGGTTTTCATGTGGGTCCCCCAACAACTAGAGCATGGGCATGCCATGACTCTGTTGCCTGTCTGTGAATCCTGATCCCCTAACTAGACTGTCTTGTCTGGCTTCAGTGGGAGAGGATATACCTTATATTTCAGTGACTTGAGGTTCCAGGGTAGCTTGCTACACAGGGGAGATCTCCTCTTGACCCGTCCATTAGGTCCAGTTATTCGAGGGTCTCGAGGGGACCTTCTCCTAAGAACCAAATGGGGGGTAGAGAGAGATGAGAACCTTGTGCAAAAGGTTGAAAGACACACGGAAGCAGTCTGAGTAACATCAAGGTCTCACTGTATTAGCCAGGCTCAAGGTTTAAATGCACAAGCAAAAGGGGAAGTACTTCTCAGCAGGAGGAATGGGGCAGCGGAAATGCACCTCAGCAGGAAGGACAGGGCAGCAGAATTTTTTTCTTTTGGCGACTACACTGGGAAGCAGGAACTTGGCAGTATCAGGGTACATCTTGAGGTCAGGCACTGACTTAGGGCTGGAACAATCTGTGGTTGTTCTCAGAGCAGTGCGTTGGTGGCCCGCTTTTGACCTCCTTTTCTTCTCCAGGGGAGAGGACCAATTCAGAGATCAGGACAATAGTGTTAATAGCTCCCAACATCCTCTGTCTCAGAGGTGAAGTGGGATAAAGGGGAGGGACCTGTGAGGAGAGGCCTGGGAAGAGAAAAGGTCTGAGATCAGGGTGTAGTAAAGTGAGCAAATAATAATGGGAAAAAAGAGAAATTTACACTTTATATTTTTCCTGCACTAAAGTGGCCCATACCCAGTAGAACTGTGTTTGTGTGTGTGTGTGTGTGTGTGTGTGTGTGTGTGTGTGTGTGTGTGTGTGTGTGTACATATAGAGTGTGATGTGTATGGAGAGATTCAACATCTGATAGGCGATTGTAGGAAGCATGCATATCTACTCTGCCAGTCTTGAACATTCTGGAATAAGAATGCTTATCTTCCATATTTATTCTTAGACATTGACGGGAATTTTTCTATTTTATGAATTTAACAGGCCATCTAAGTCTAATACCACTATTGTTGGTCAAGAATGGAGGCTATAATTGCAAACAAACAAACAAAACAAAAAAAAACTCCTTCAAAATATTTATTTAAAATTCTATTGAATATTCAACATCTTATATGTTATAAAGCAGAGTAAACATTTATATTTTTTCTCTGGGGTCACCACAACAAGTTTTTAAAAACAATGGTTTGGAAAAAATCAAAAAGTGTCTTATAAATGTTAGAGATGTTTCATGTCTGAAATTAAGGTATTGAGTAGGCTATGCTCACCCCTAATATTATGCTAGCCACCTTCAGATGAAGATGTATAACTGTGAGAAGGATCCTTTTGGTTTTTTGTTTGGTTTGCTTTGCTTTGTTTTGGTTTTGGTTTTTTTGCACATTCTGGTGGTATAGCTATTCATAGATGTTCCTTAGTTAGTTGTCACATTAATTAAACCTCTATTTCGTTTAAATGACATTCTCCTCTTGGTATGTGTTTAGATAAGGTCCAATCCTAATCCATGGGTGACTGTCTCATGTCCTTTCATTTGGTTTCTCTGAAAACTTATTCTTAGGTACTGCTTAAAATTTAAAACTTTCTCTAATTAATATATACTTACCAAGACCTAAATAGGGTTCTAGTCAAAGGTACCACCAATAGGTTTTTTTTGTTTATTTGTTTTTTAGGGATACTCATCCTTCCATTGTACACCAAAATAGTTCTTTATCACAATTTCATTTCTCTCCTTTTTCTTTCTTTCTTTCTTTTTTGCTATGTATTCACTCAAAAATATTTATTGAGTAGCTTCTATGTATTTCAAATAAGGTACCAAGGAAACAGAAATTGTCATTGACTTAGTGGTGCCTAGATTTTAATGAGAGTAGACAGGAAATATTTAATAAAAGCAAAACAAATGTATGTGTTGTTAAATAGTGCTGCCTATTGAGGAAATTAGAGTAAAAAGGAGAAGTAAAGAAAGGTCAGTGTGTCAGAGTCTGCTGTGAGGGTTGATAGTAGATGGGGGCATCTAAAGAGTCCCCGGTAGCACAAAGGGAACTGTCTAAAAAACTTGTACTGAGAAAGAAGAACTGAGTTATGTTTTTGTTGGTTTGTTTGTTTGTTTTGTTTTGTTGTATATTTTTGTGTTTTGTTTGTTTGTTTGTTTGTTTGGTTTTTTGAGACAGGCTTTCTCTGTATAGCCCTGGCTGTCCTGGATCTCACTCTGTACACCAGTTTGGCCTCGAACTCAGAAATCTGCCTGCCTCTGCCTCCCGAGTGCTGGAATTAAAGGCATGTGCCACCACCCCCAACCTGAGTTATGTTTTTAAAGAGCCATCATATTTTGTGACAACAACCTTGAAGATAACCTTGTGGGGAAGCTATAATGATGATTTTGAACCACCTAGTGGTTGAAATACTGTGAAGTGCTAGCATTCTGCTGACCTTTCTCAGGGAAAGGGTGACTATGAGGTATTGTACCCATTCAACTCACTGTGACTTCTTAACTAAAATAGCAAGAGTATAGAAATTGAAGACCTATGTGCACGGGGATGTATATATTTATATGTGACAGAGAGAGACCTAAAACATTCAAACTTTTGATTTTTGGCATACTAACTTAAAACTAGTACTAGACATGCAAATGGAGATATTAAATATGTTGCTGGATGCACAAATCTTGATTTCCAAAGATAGATAAGTACTAGAAATAAGTGTCCATCACACCAAACTATAATATTAGAATCTATAAAACTAGATGAAAATAGTTCCCCAGTGGGTCATTTTATAAACTCTAATGCTTGCCAAGTTATATCAAAGAGAGATATAATATCTAGAATGCTTAATGTTTTTTACCTATGAATGATGTTTTATGAATGTATAGAACATTTAAGCTCTTTAGCTACTCACTAATATTGCTTGTATGGGGAATAAAGAATCTGCTTATGTGAAAATTTTCAAACATAATAACTGGCTTATTGGATAGTTTACTGATACATAACCAAAAGCATGCACAGGATTACTGAGTGTTGATCTAACGATTGTGGCCAGCCTTGGATACTGGTAGTCACCAAGTTTCTTCCCCTATGAGTTTGAAGATGTAGGCTGGCAGGTTTCATTGACATTTTGAGTGAGTGCCCATGTGTAAATATGGACCGTGCTTTTCCCCATTTTTAAGTTACCAGTGTGATTCAAAGCAGTCTTCTTACTGCCCATTTTCACAATTCCTTATCTCGTTTTCAACACCAAAGCCCCTGCTTACTCCCTTTTAGGTACATTTGAATGTTCGTTGTGATTTTCTTTATTAAGGCAACATTCTCAGTGATCTGCCTTATTAATGCTGTCTCAATGAGAGAGATTATGAGTGCTAAAGTAGCACACATAGGCCAAGGTGCTTTTTGGGGGGCAGGGTGTGGCGGGGAGAGGAGTAGAATGTCTTCAAAATGAGTATTTATTTTTCATTATAAATGAATCAGACTATGGTAAGTTTATTTCACTGCTAAATATGGATAAATCCTAAGCATATTTTCAGGAGATTAATTGCTGTATGAGAAAAAAAAAAGTAAAATATAAGAAGCTATGTCACATATTTACACCCAACTGATAGACAGAAGCTGCTGACCCCTGTGGTTGAATTAGGGGAAAGCTGGAAGAAGCTGAGGAGCAGGGCAACCTGTAGGAGAACCAGCAGTCTCAATTAACCTGGACTCCTCCAGATTTCTCAGACACTGAGTCACCAATCAGGCAGCATACACCAGCTGATATGAGGCCCCCCAACACATATACAGCAGAGGGTTGCTGAGTCTGGGTTCAGTCAGAGAAGATACACCTAACCTTCAAGAGAATAGAGGTCCCAGAGAATGGAGAGGTCTGGTGGAGTGGGTGGGTATGGGTGGAGAAATTCTCGTGGAGACCAGAGAGTGAGGAAGAGGTATGGGATGGGGAAAAAGTCAGAGGGTGGACCTGGAAGAGGATAAAATCTGGAGTATAAAAGAAAAAAAAAGAATTAAATAAAAATTTAAAAAGAAGCTATGTCACATTGACTACCTATCAAGGGTTGCTTGACTATCCTCACATTTTATTTTGCTTATAACCAGCTTGTGATAGCTTTAATATTTGTCTTGTGGCAGGACTTTGGGAGGTTATACAGAGTACAGCAGATGGGACTTGCTTGAGAAAGTGACTCTCTAGGATGCATCCAGCCTCCTTCCAGACTTCCTGCTGCAAGCCTCTTCTGTGACCAGCACTCCTCACCAAGGTAGATTTTTCCTTAAAGTATGAGGCACAAGAGATTAGTCTTCCCTTCAGTTGCTACTGGTATGGATTTGATCACAGAAATGAGAAAATCAACTAACTTATGAGGAAAGGGATTAGTTTTCTTTAAGTGAAAAAAAAAAAAATCCCTTGCACTCCATGTCTCAGTCTTTACATATTTTATCAGCAAATCACACAGTCACAAATGGAATTTAGTAATAGTTAACAAAATATAATTATCTAGTTCTTAGCTGTGATGTTATTTGGTATAACATTACCTATCAAATTTGGATTAAAGTAGAAAAAAATCTTGTCACATTAAAGAATTGTTTACATATTCATATCTTCTTCCTCCAGGCAAAGATGCCAGGCTTCCTTTATGCATGAGTCTAAGGATGAAACATGGGAGCAGAAGAATAGGATGATGTCACACACACACGCACACACACACACACACACACACACACACACACACACACACACACACACACACACACTACAAATGCAATGGAACAGAAGACTGGGATGATGTCTCCAACCCATGCAGTACTCATGCGTCTTTTCTTTTTTCAATTCTTAAAAATTTCTGCAAACAGTATCTTCAGAAATATTTTGGAAATTAATTATTCAGGATAACTATGAAGAAAACTTAAAAAGGGGAGTAGACGATTAATAAAGTAATCACATCGAAGTTTGTGCCTAAAAGATTTTCATCATTAAAGAACTCTAAATTTCACTGGTTGTCTTCCTCACCTAATGTTTAATAATTACTGGAATGATATCAGAAATATTGTGAGAAAGAAGCAATCTAACTAGAGCTACATTAAAGGATCCTTATTCTTGTTCTACTAAGTGACATGTTCTCTAATATCTCAGCATCCCTATTATTAACAGTCCCTCTTGTTAGCCATAGAGATAAAAGGCACACTTCAAAAGATGCCACCTCTTAAAAAAAAGATGAAAAACATGGAAGAATATAAATAACAAGAAGGGAAGGAGATGATAGAAGGCAGATAGACAGAGATGACTGGAAACAAAAAGAGAAAAACAGACCAAAAAAAAAAAAAAGCAAAAAAAAGAAAATCTTAAATTTGAGATTAAAGCTTTGCCCCCCTCACCCCCACCTTAATAACATACCACCAAGTCCACAGCATAGACGTCCCTTAAAGCTTCAATTCTACCCTTCCTAAGGGGAGCTTTTTACTTATTTATTTATTTATTTCCTAGATATTTGTTTTGCTTTTATCTACCTTTGGCAACCATCTCGTGTGCTTCTTATGTTTTATAGATTCCCATTTAACTTAGCATGCTATGTAATAGGAGGCAAAAGTTCAACTTATTAAAGGATCTATTGTATTTCTGAGACATTCTGATTTTCAAAAGTTTCAAAACATTTCTTGGTGGCTGTTTTTTGCAATATGATAGATACCAGACTATACACTGCAGTGTTTCTGTGTTAATTGGTGCCCTGAAAACGACTGGTCAGGAAACAGTGGTCATACTGCAGATGACACCAGGTTTCTTGCTTTAAGTCTTAACATGATCTATGACTTTGAATTCTTAGGAATCTTCTGGGTTATTGTTCATTGCTACAACTAATATGATTAAGGTCATTTTGATATGCATTTCCTTGATGACTAAGGACACTGAAGATTTTGTTAAGTGCTTCTTGGCCATTCGGGAGATTGCTCTGTTGAGAATTCTCTGTTTAGCTCTGTACCCCACACGTTAATTGTATTATTTGGTTTGTTGGAGTTTAACTTCTTGAGTTCTTTATAATTTTAGATATTTTTCCCTCTGTAAGATGTAGGGTTAGTGTTGTTGTTGATGCTTGTTTGCTTATTTGTTTTCCAATCTGTAGGCTGTGGTTTTGCCCTATTGACAGTATTCTTTGCCTTACAGAAGTTTTTCAGTTTTATGAGGTCCCATCTATCAATTGTTGTTCTTAAAGCCTAAGTTATTAGTGTTCTGTTCAGAAAATTATCTCCTACACCAATGCATTCAATGCTAGTTCCCACTTTCTCTTCTATGAAATTCAGTGTGTCCAGTTTTATGTTGCGGTCCTTGATCAACTTGGACTTGAGCTTTGAGTAGGACGATAAATTCCTGACATTATTAATGATACTCTGTTATGCTTATAGACAAGAAACTAGCATTACTGTCCTCTGAGAGGCTCTACACAGCAGCTGACTGAAACAGACACAGATAGCCACAGCCAAACATTGGATGGAGGTTGGGGAGTCTTATGGAAGAGTTGGAGGAAGGAAGTTTCTTTCTCAGCTCATTGCATCCAATCAGTGTTGCCCATGTGCACATGGATATGGGATCTGCCACTAGGGCAGGGAGAACCTACCAATGGCTACGCTCACAAAGAGAAGTGATGATCTTTCTACATCACACATCAACTGACTATAGCTCCTCAGCTATGAGATGGGGTTTTGAGAGCTGCTTCCTGGTCTGTGCTGGAATTTTCAATCGACCTGATCCTATATAGGTCTTGTATAGGTGGACAAAGCTACTGTGAGTTAACGTGGTTAAGAGCCACATTATACTTTTTGCTCCTCCACATCAACCGGTTCTTATATTCATTTATTCTGCTTGCTTCACTGTGATGTTCTCTGAGCCTTAAGGATGAAGAAGGCATGGAAACACATTTCTTGATTCACCTATTTAAAAACAATTTACTTTGTATAAAGTGTAGAGGAATTTGGCAGGTTTCAGTGCATTCTGCTTCCCACATTATCCAAATGAAGTTCTGTTTAACATTTTTACACCTTTTTAAAACAATTTTAGCATTTTAGTGTGTTTGCAAATACAGTATGATCCTTATATTGCACAGAATTCTCATAGTGCCTTCACTTGGATTTCCCTAATGTTCATGCCTTGCAGACAATGGAGACACATAAGTAACCAGCACTAGGGTAATAGTATTTATTAAGGCTTAGGGTTTATGCAGATTCCATTCATTTCCCCACTAATGTCCTTACTCTGTTTCAAAATTTATTTTAAGGTACTATACCACACAATATTCCTCGTATAATGTTACACTAAGTCTCTGTGGTGTGTGAGTTGTTTTTTGTTTAAACCTTTCTGGGTTTCCCATGACTTCAACACTTCTGAAAAGTTTATCCACCATATGATACTGTCTCATAATAGTGTTGGTCTCATGAATTTTTCCAGCCATCATAACTCATTACTACTGAAGTTAACTTAAGTCATTTAACTAGGATACTTTACAAGATTGTCTGCTGTTTTTTATTTCTTTATAATTCACACCTTGTCCTGGGAAGAAAGTATAGCATACTACATATGGACATATTTTAAGGTCACACAGTATTGATAGGTATTTAGGGGGAGGTGTTTTGTGACTACACAATGAGCCCATTTTTCTTTCAGGGTCATTCACTCCACTTCATCTTCATCTGTGCCATCAGCAACCTTGTGTGTTATACTAATGATGACTTATAATTTTTCTCATACTTTCTACATTCCTGTTTGGAACCCATCTATGTCAAAGTTTTCTGCCTTATTTGTTTGTTTGTTTGCTTGCTTACTTATTTCTTTATGCTATTGTGCTATTATAGATATTTTATTCAATTTTCTCAAATTTGTCCAGTTTTCAGTCAAATTGAAAGCTGCATTTGTACATATGTTCTCATAAGAATTAGATACTTCAGTTCTTGGCTTTCTCAATATGAACAAGTAGGGAATATACTTTTGTACAAAAACCCATGAATAATTACTTCTGTATCTGTATATCACCATATGCAGTAAAGTAACCTCTATGTGGAGCACCAGTTCTTATATAGGGGTCAGAACAGATTTTGCTCTTGCTTATGTGAATCTTTTTCTTTGACTACAAAATATGTGACTCCTACTTTTCACCTACAATCTATATATCTATTTACTCAATGTTATACACATGTAATAATGTAGGAGTGCTAACTTGCACTATTTCTTTGTACACTTTATCCAAGGCTTTTCAGCACAAATGTGTGCAAAACCTGTCATGTATTCAGCCTAATTTCTTCTGTTCCATTGTCCTTTTGTTATCCTTTGTCCTGCTGGTTCTTTGTAGAACAAGAGCACCTATTATTGAGTGAAAGGACATGCTCCTGTACTTTTGCCAGAGAGGAATGTTTTCTGAGCTGCATGTATTCTTCCAAATTTGAGTGTTGGAAACTCAGTCCCTAAAGCAACAGTATGGAGAAGCAAGGCCTTGGGGAAAATGTTCAGACTATGAGGCTCCACCCTCAAGAGTAGATAGATGCTTTCATGACTCAGCGGAAATAATCCAGACCATTTGCTTATCTATCATCTTCCATGAGAGAACATAGCATAACCTTTTCCTCCATAGAACCTGCCCCAAGAGAACATAGCAGTCAAGACACAGTTTGGAAATAGAGCCTCTCTAGGCACTGAGACAGCAGACATCTTCATCTTCTACTTCTGAGACTCTAAAACTGTGAGAAAAATAAAATAATTGCTTAAAACTTGCACAGTATCCATATTAGGTTGCAACAACAGAAAGACTAAGATATGGTACTTAAGAAAGAAATTGCTACAAAGTTCACCAGGGGGAATGCCTTTACTGCATATTAATAGAATTTTAATTGCTAAATGTATGGGGGGATCTGCCTTTTTTTTTTAATCAAAAATCAGTTACAATGTTTTAAGTTCCTTCTTTGATTTTTTTGTTGACCTTTGCCTTTTCCTCTATCTTACTCTAGTTTACACTGTAGCAAGCCAGTTTGAAACTACTAGTTGGAAGGTCATAGCCCCCCCCCATACCCACCCCGGGTACCCCCCCTGAAAGCACTTTCAATCAAAATGAGACTGCATTCTCTTTCCTTATCCAAAACTATTATAAATACATGAGTACTCAATTTTCTGTAAGATTTTGTAATCTCAGTATCTCCTTATGTACTAAATTCAACAAATATTTTTTGTATATGTACAAGATTCTCAGAGACAGAAATGTTGATGAAGAATAAGGCACACTTTCTAATTTTAAGGATGCTCTAATGTCATTGAAGACAAAATGCTCAGATTATTATTTTTCTTTAAAAAGAGAGAAATTGCAGACAATGTTTTACCTAGACTCAATTTTAAGATTTGGGTATTTATTAATGGCTGCCAGGATTCGAAGAAGACAGCAGCATAAATACTAACAACCTTTTCATAATTTAACCAAACATAACTGAATTCCTTCTATTCCTAGACACTAATAACACTTCATTATGAGCAATCCATTTTAAAGATTATATGGTTCTGTATCCATGTGAATGTTAACATACCTGGAATTCCGTAAGTGAAAGGCGTTTTTAGACCCTTTTAAAGTAACATTAAGTAAAGTTTCTACCTTTGTGTGTCTAGAGCAGGGGCTTGAGGTTCTTCAGTGAAAGAGAAGGCATTGCTCAAAGCTTGTGCATACTTGGTAAAAACACAACAAAACAAAACAAAAAAACAAACAGGCATGGGCCTGTGTGCCTGCCCCCCAACCCCCTCCCACCACCAGAGTGCAGGGCACACTGTGTCCTGCTAGCATGTGCATGTGAAGTCTTCTGTCTTATTGGTTCTCATTGGGATGTGGATTACGGTGCATTGCCTGTTTGAAATGTATTATTCTGAAATGATGAGATGTGCTTAATGCATTGAAGTTTACATCCTTTCATTTTAAAGCCCATTTTGCAGGCTTAGAAACTAAGAAAAAAAAAAGAAGAAGAAGAAGAACTGAACAGCACTCTGCCATCAAGGAGGATTTTCAGAACACCACCCCCTGCAAGGATGATTAATTTCTTACAGACTTGAAAGAAGTGGGGCTGAGGGAAGGGAAGGACAGATGACAGGGATAGAGAAATAGGAAAGATCAACATAAGAGATTTAAAGTCGTAGCATGAGTAAGTCCCTGCTTGTGCGACAGCCAGTGACAAGGTTCCATGTTTGTTTCCAGTTTGCCTGTGTTAGAGTCACAGGAGGAAATACATTTGTGAAATAAATATAAGCTTCCAGTAATTGATTCCATTATGTTTAACATAAGTGTATATGTGGAAATGTATCTTAAACATGATTCTGGAGCCTCTATTCACTCTGAGCACTCAAGCATCCCGATAAAGCAGGCTGAACACGCCAGCATCTTTTGTGCAGGATGGTCCTTTTTTACTTTTACCCTTGGTTACATCTGAATGTCTTGAGATAGAGCTAGAGAAATGGCTCAGTAGTTAAGAGCATTTGCTACTTTTATACAGGATCAGATTTTAGTTCTTAGCACCTATAACAAGAGGCCCACAGCCACATGTAACTCCAGCCCCAAGAAATTACATGCTATAGTTTGGCCCTTATAGACACCCACATATACACATAAACATAAATAAGTTTAAAAAAACATTATAAATTTCTTTTTACTGTAGGAGGTAATTTTTTTTAAAAAATTGTCATTCTAACACAAGGAGTTTAACTTATAATTAATGCTTAGTAATTAGTACATAAACACTTTATTCATTTGCTCTAAAATTCATTCCACTGGATAATGAAAAGATTTCTTTTCTGTCCTTCAGGGATCACCTCTGTATAATCTGGCTCTTACCCTTAAGGAAGGCTCTCTAAATGAGAAAGGGAGTCTCCTCATTTAACTTGATACATCAGGTCATCATCAAAATATTTATTTCCTGATCTTCCCACACACAAGGTGAGTAAAGGTTAATAACAATGGAAATGGAAAATAATTAAGGATGGGTATGTGTATAATAAAAATGCAAAACAAATCAAAATAAATAAAGTTTATTGTGACTATTAGGGTAAGATGTCTTGATATGTTGGTCATAAAGCGTATTTTTTTTTCCTTCTGTCATTGGAGGGACAGAGGAGTTGCAATGTACAGTAAGACACTTACATATACAAGTGTGGAAAAATGCAGAGACAACAAGAAAGGGGCCATAGTTGCTTCTTTGTCATTTTAGACCTATTTTTCTCAGCACATTATTTGACTGGGTAAGATTTGTTGAATCAGTCATTTTTAACTAGTCATCTCTCAGCTCAAGAAATCGAATATAACAATGGCCCTAAGAAAAGCTGTTCATTTCACTTTTTCAGGAAGTAAGTCTAGAAAGTGGTAGCCCAAGGTTTTTGGAGGCATACTTATGAAATACTCAGGGGTTCAGTATCCTATCTTAGAGTAGATTGTATCTTCAGTTCTTGATTCTGTTCTCTCATTTCTCCATGTGGCCACTGCTTCTGCTCGGGGCCTCTCTAACAGATTCATTTGAATCAGCAGGATGGAGAAAGGCAGGGCAAGGAGGCATGAGTCCTCCCTCTGTAAAGCACACTTACACACAAACAATCTTTTCAATCTGTTTTTTTAGTCACACTATTCACCTGACAGTCCCTTTAGATCTTGCATTCTATAAACACTGGAATGATTTTCTATGAATTTCTACCACAGGTGATTGAGGGACTCAGACCATGGATCCTAAATGTATGGTGCCCTAGAAGGTTGAATACTTTGTACTGAAGGAAAGGTGCTCAGATGTAAGGTCTTTCTGCCAGTATTCCAAATGCTTCCAGGTTCTAAGAAGTCCGACCTCTAAGCTAGAGCTTATTGGCCTGAAGTTTGTTTTGCCCACTGGAACCAGTCTCCTAGACTCATTAGATTAAACTCTGCCTTGCTCAAAGCAGTAACAGTTGGTGAAATACTCTACCTTCCCTGTCTGAGACTGTATCGTAAAATCTGCTCATATACAGAGCCTGTCCCTTATCCAGGAGGAAGGGACAGCTGAAGAGACGCCAGGAAGATTCTAGAAGGACAGGTCTTGCAGGGCTTCCATGTCAATTAACATTATTCTAGAGGCAGTTCATTCACCACTGTCTACATCACTGTCCACTTTCTATTCAATCCAAAATTTGAAACTTTCTTTCTTCATATTCTCATTTCTTGTGCAAAACTTTGATCAGTTCTCTCTACTTGTCATTTTTTTCAAGACTTTCTCCAATCGTTAGATGGAGGGAAAAAGGAATCATATTTTTCAATCTCTACCCTAAAATACATTTCATATATCCCTGAAATATAATGAAAAACTTGGTGCAATTCATCTCACATAAGAGTAACATAATCCAACCTAAAGGGAATCTTTTAAGCCGCTCCCCCAAAGAATTGCTTGTATTTTTTTTTGTCTATGAAGTTTCTTGAATCAGACTGTTTTCTTTTCCTAAAGAAACTGAATATAGAAATATGAATCAGTTTTCCATAAATTAGTAAGCATATATATATGTGTATATATATATATATATATATGTATATATATATACATATACATATATATATATATATATGTATATATATATGTGTGTGTGTGTGTGTGTGTGTGTGTGTGTGTGTGTGTAATAGATGTGATATTGTCCAAAACTGCTCTCAACAGAAAGCAGGGCCTTTGTTCCATTGTTTATTGGAAAACTAGTTCTAAGGAATGTGGACATTGCACCCTTGATTAGCCTGGCTTTCTCCTAGCAGCTAGGGACTTTGGTGGAGGAGATATGGGATTTTATAATCCTGCAGGAGGACAGAGCCCAAGTAAGTAATTAACTGTGGTTATAATTAATTAGAGAAGACAAATTGGAATGCAAAGAGAACATATAAAAATGAGTAAAAATGTCAAATATTTGGGAAGGAAAAAAACCATAAAATTTATGAAAGCATTTACCATCATGAGCTCATTGAACACTTTGGCATAAACTAATGTAAATATAGAAAAAGTGACCAAAACTTTCATGGCACCTGCAAGAGCAAACAACTGATGACTAACTTCATCACTCAGCTTACTCCCATCAACATTTCTTTATGCCTTTGCTTATAAGAGAAAAAAACTTTGAAAGTTAAATGTAGACTTTCTACTAAAGAAAGAAAGAAAAGCCTGACACCTTTAAGGCTTTGCTCTTCTTATGGGTCTAAGGCAGTGGGGTTCTTGGTATGATTGTGGCCTTGCCAACCGTATACATTCATTTAAGATTTCTTCTGCTCTCCACATCAACCTCCATTCCCTCTCCTCTGATTCCTATAACCCAGTATTCCAGTATTTTTCCTTCCCTGTCCCCTAAATTGATGTCCTCCCACTCTCTCTTTCTCACTCTCTCTCCCTCCTTCTTTCATCTGTCTGTCTCTCTCTGTCTTCTCTCTCTCTGTTTCTTTCTTATACACTCTTAATCTCCCTCTCATTTTTTTAATGCTTAGTCCATTGAGTACATGGGTATCTTCTCAGAGCCTATATACCTGTAAACTCTGATTCTGCCTCCCCAAGCAGCCATCATTTTCCAGTATTTGTAAATACTCCATTGGGGTAAGATATGGGGTGGTATTTAAGGAAAAAGTTAAAGGAAAAGAAAGATGGAAGAATGCTACAACATTCCATTAGTTGGTGAGATTTCAGAGGCAGACTCGGAGGAAACATTCAATTTCACACATTCACTAACAAAAATATAAAGAATCCAACTCAATACCATGCTATTCCAAACAATATGGTATAGTATAGTAATAATACAAGGTAATAATGATAACTAGAATACATCTGAAATATTTTGGTAGCTGTTCTTCAAAGACTGGTAGAGTACTTTGAATATATAGGTCAATTGCAATTATTGATGCTACCCAATTTAACATAAACAAATAATGACACAGTAAAAAGCAGGAAATATATCTAATTATAAAGATAAAACAGGAGACTGAGAGAAAATACCCTTTCCAATGTCACGCAAGAAAACTAATGATTAAATACAATAATTAAAAAATTTTTAAATTTTTTAAAAAAGAAAACTGATGATTATTCCAGACCAGAAGATGAACCAACCATGTAAGCTGCCTCACAGAAGGTTGCCTGCAGTTTCATCAGATGGAAGAGCACTGTTATATTTTAGATAGCAGCCATATTAAACCCAGCAATATCTGCTTCAAGCTCCAGTGAATGTGGGGCCCAGGCATCCTGGAGTAGAGAGAGGGTGGATTTCTGAGCCACTATGCATATAGTTGACACAGGCACAGCCATGTCAAGGATCAGTGCTTAAGACCCATGGGAAAATGACAAACAGCCAGCCCAGGTCAGGCTCAGAAAACTGGCGAAGTCTTTGCTGGTCTGAGCATGAATGCTACAGTCAGGCTACAGCTCCAGTTGCTGGGGTATCCACATGGAGACCGATGTTGCATGTCTATACATATGTGCTGAAGCCATCACTTCATTCTACCTGTGTTCTTTGGTTGGTGGTTCAGTCTCTGAGAGCTCCCAAAGGTCTAGGTTGGTAGACTCTGTGGGTCCTCCTATGGGGTTTCTATCCCTTTCAGGACCTACAATTCCTTTAGACAGGAAAAATTGGAGGTTGAAAGTCTTGTGGGTTGGTTGGTGCCTTTATCCCTCCTCTGGGGGGGGGGGGGTCCTTGCTTTAGGAGTTGGCCTTTCAGGTTCCATGTCCTCAGTGTCAGAAACCTAGGCTAAAGTCACCTGGACTGACTCCTGGGAGCCTCCCAGATACCTTCTAACACTAGCTACCTACCCTCTCTTCTTTCTCTGTCTGTAATAGTCATGCTGAGGCCTGAAGTGATTGTGTAGTTGGATCTGTATGCTTCATCAAACACGTCACATTCTTCTTAATACTAGTTTTTCTTCACATATGTCTGTGTGATGTGCTTTCTTCAGTCCCTTGCCACCTACGTTCAGTAAAGTCCCAGATACCCTGGAAGCAGCAAGAGGCATTATTTTCACCGAGTGTGATGTATGCAGTTGATATCCCATAATGTATCCTGGTATCAACAAGTCTATCCAGAATATAGAGGTCATTTTTTTAAACCAGTATAATTTCTAACTCTCATACTTTATCAAAGAAGAAGCTTTTTTTTGTAGTAGATGAGGCCAATTACAGAAAGACACAACTTCTCAAAATATAAATTCACAGAGAACAACTTACCACGTGGTGCCCAGCGTCATATAATAGATCTACAACACAACCCTTATACCTAAGGCTCAAAGGGCATCACTGCAAAGGTAGGTGGAAAGAGTGAAAGACCAGAGGACCAGGATGTGTTTTGAAATAGTATTTTTTCTATACATGATAAGGAGGAGAAAGGGGAACACTCCTCCGGGGTGTACCCCACCCCTGGCCATGTGAAGTCATGAGGTTTCTTAGCATTTAGTCCTAGAGAGAGGAGAAGCCTAAGATTCACAAGCCCTTTAGTGGATGTTCAGGAGAGTCTAATGAGGACTTTACTCTCTCTAAGTTTACAGTCATAACTGTATAAGAGGTAAAAACTTTTTGGTGATGCAGCTATTAGCTAGTTACCACAGTACCTCTGAGTCACTTACACTTCATAAGTAATCTCGATATAACTGATGGTTCACTATTCTAGACACTAATGGTACATTTCTTTTTGCTTTATATCCTCTCTATCCATGGTGAAAAGAACCTTTTACTTCAATTTATTGTTTTAAAACCACCCAGATTTCACTGCTCATAATGTTCCTTTTTGCCTCATTTCTCCTATTGTGGTCATCAACTTTCTGTCCTAATATAGTCAAATCAGTCCCAACATAGACAGAAAGAAGTAGTAATACAATAACAAGCTATAAACAGAGATCCTTTTGTGATAAATTAGAAGTGTTTGTCAAGGCTGCCAGAAAAAAAATTTTTTTGAAGAACTTAGATTATTTCAAAGGAAAGACAAAAGGACATAAATATTGAATTAGTAACGAGCAACTTCCACAATGTTTGACTTGGCAGTAAGAATTTCTAAGTTCTGGTTTTACCATATAATTGGAATGTTAGAGCATTTACTTTCATAATAGAGGTATGACTTATTTTTAAAAGCCTAAGACTTGTCAAGCAATGACATCCTCCTGGATCTGTGCATGGCATTTCCCATTTGTCACCTCATTTAATCTTTATGCCATGCCTGACATAGATGCCATCATTATTGGCATTTCACTGGTTAATAACAGGATGTGAAAGTTCCTTCATTTGATGGGCAGGGAAGGCCTCCTTCATGTTCAAGTCATCGGGCCTACTATGCATTTAAGAATAAAATCTAAATGAGAAGAAACTGTAAGGGGAAGAACTTTCTCCTGAGGGGCTTATCTTTTCTATATAGAAAGAGAAGACTTTCCCAACAGACTTCCACTTAACCTTGCATCAACCAGAACTGGGTCATGTCTAACACTAATTGCAAAAGAGAGAAGGAACCAAAGGGGGAAAAAATGAAGCTGAATTTATTTGTCCTTCCCTCTTCTACCGTAGCCTGAGAATCAGCACACGGAAAGGCAAAGAGTTGTGCAATTGTGGCCACACCTGGCTATTTTTCTAGTTTTTATAAAGATGAATAACAATGGCAGTTTCCTGGCTTGCAAATCACTGTGTGCAACTGCTCCATTTACCCAAGAAGAGCATAGGGTACAGTATAGGTGAGAAGAAAATACCTCTTGAAACAAAGGAGCAACCACGTGTTTGATACTTAGAGAAGTATAAAGAGAAAGGTTTGATACTTAGAGAAGTATAAAGAGAAAGAGCAGCCTGGGATGTGACTGGAAAGAGGTGTACCTATAGCAGCTTTGGTTACAGTCTCCTGAGAGCATACAGCATTAAGGGTGGTGTGGAATGGGGCTCACTTAGGCTTCATCCTCAAATCCCCACTCATTTACTATGGGAGAAAGTTAAGTACATGGCTTGCTAGTCTCCCTTGTAATTAAACTTATGCATGTGACTCAGTTCTGGCTGCTGTAAGGTCAAGTGACAATCTGTTGGGAAAAAAGTTTCTCCTTCTAAATAAAAAGTTGCGTTCTTCCCCCTATATCATTTTGTTTGAATTTTAATGTACTACCTAAATGCATCATAGCTGTTATAACCAAAAAGAGCCCTGGAAGACTAGCAGCCATCATCCTTCTCCACAAATTCTTCTGTGTTTAACTTTTTGGTCAGATGTTGGACGTTGCAGCACTAATTATTTTCTAATTAATACATATGCCATTCTATCTTTCTTTCCAGAAATAGGATTATGCCTTGAGTGCATTTCGGAGGTACGTGACATTCAAGGTAGTAAGATTTTTTTTGTTGGAAATTCCCAGTGCCCTCGTGAAGTGTGTGCAGCCCTCGCAACTAACTGTATCTTAGAGACAGTTGATGACTCACTGGCTCATCTAATTCTTTGCTTGATGCTATTAATTCTGCTGGGGTCTTTAGGGTCCTTCCTTCTGAACTGTGGCCTCACTATGAGGTTTTCCTGCTTCTGTGTATCCTCATGGGTGTTGTTTTGTTTTGTTTTGCTTTTTTTGAGAGGGGTGCTTGCTGTTACACGTCAAGTCTCAGGTCAGCTTATGCCACTGATTAATTATCCTGTAGTCATTTGTTTATGTGCATCTCTATCACTAAGCTATGAGCTATTTGAGGTCAGGAATCATCATAGATATTTGATATACACCAGCTAATCAATAGCTTTTTATTAAATGGGTTAACTAACTAATAATTTGTTCTCCTTTAAAACATTACTCTTACCACTCTTTGACATGTTTTTTAAATTATTATTTTCTTATTCTACCATTAAGTGGGATGTTACTTAGAAGAAAGAATTATATTTTACTCTTCTTTGTGACTTACAGTTACTGTCAAGAAAAACTCATATTGAATGGATTGAATTGCACTGCTAATACATTAGGCATATCTTAATCATCATGTTAATTGCTATTTCCCCTGTGGGATGGAGGAAGGTACCAAGGGGGTTGAAATATAACTATCCAGTTCACTGAAGTAGGCTTTTCTTTTTAATCTGCAATTTAAGTCAAAAGTGAAAAAATATATAATTCACTCAAAAAGGGAAAGGCAGATCCCATGTTCCCTGATTCAGAAGTGTCTGAAGGATGCTGTTTTCAAGAAGTTTCCAGTCTCTCCCCTCTAGTAGAAAATCTGACACAAGTGCGATTTAATAAGTTAATTGCAGTGTGTGATTGACAGAGGCAGGGGACAATGTCTGATGTGAGGATTTCTCGAAAAATTATGATAATAACTAAGGATCCTATTATTTCATTAAGGGCTCTGTGGCTTGGCTGGTGCACAGCAAGACTTTCACAGAATCTACCTTAGACATGATTGCTACCAAGCCTGTGTTTATCTCTTATATCACCAAACCAGGAGTAGGGAAAAGGTCTATCGGGATCAGTTTGAAGTTTAACTCTTCTGAGCCTAAAGGTCTGTGGTGGAGACAAGATCACCGCGGATCTGCTGGAAACTGTCACACACCCTGTCAGAGTTATTTAGGAGCTGAAACATAAGAAGTAAGCAATTCTGATATGCTCCAGATTCTAAACAAACGAAATGAAAGACCCAGGAGAATTTCCATCATAAAATAAAATGAATAAATGCATGTATTTCATTAAAGAAAATTAACATTTAAAAAGTGACCTTAAGGGAAATAAAAGTTTGGTTTTTTAAGAATTTCTTTGCTGAAATAAAACTGAAAATAAAGCTAAGCATTAAAGGTGCATCTATATATTTCAAAGCAACATATTTATCAAATATATACAGTTTCTCACACAATGCATTTGCATCTTTTTCAAGTGTCAGATCACCATTTAAAGTAGTGTAAGTTTATAGTAAATGTATTTTTAATATTTGGAATTTAAAGTTCTTTAGTTAAGTACTTAGTAACCTTAAAAACAGTGTTTCTAAAATGATTTTCTTGTATATTAATTTTCAATAAACTACTGGGAGATGAAACATCTTTCAGATTTAAACATTTATTGAAGGAAGTTACCAGTATTAGATGTAAAATTGACGAATTTAAAAAGATACTTTCAATATATTAAAGTGTTTTTCCAAATAAACATGAGGAAAAGATCCTGTTGAGAATAAAAATGACTAGTTGTACCAAAAAGTTCCCCCCTCCAAGTGGAAATAACTCATGCTACATTATGCAGCAAAGATAGTCAGTCGCCTGTTCACCTAACCTAAACATTTACAGGAACTGATTTATTCACGGTTGAAAATCAAATCTATTGCAGCTCAGATAATTTCTCTGCATTAGGAAAAATGAATAAATTAAAAGTGTGCTTCAGCAATTTAGTCCTTGTAAGCTGAGCTTCTGCAAGCTCCGTAAAAGATGTCAGAACCTGCTGATAGCTAACAGAGCCGACTCTGAGTTTGTGTATCTCGGTCCACTCCACCTTTCCATCAGGCAGTCCATGTGCAAATAGAAAAGTAGCTCTCTAATTAATCAAAGTCAGATGTGCCTGAACGCCTGGAGTTGCTGCTGATCCTTGTCCCAGCTTCTCCCGTGTTCTCACTCTATGTTTTTACCTTGAAAACTTCTGCTCTGAGCTGGGAATGCCTGAAGGGCTTGCACGGTGAGTCAATGTGAAATTATCTCAGCGGGAAGAAGTTGCTTTTCAGCTTAAATGATTTAAGGCAGCAATTTTTCACACTCTCAAACTCTGACAAACGCCCAGATTGCCTCTCATGTCTGACTTCAAAATATTCAAAGAAAAGCTATTTTTATTAAAAACACTCTAGAGAAAATTGTATGTCACTTGTTCTCTGATATAACTTCATTTCTCCTGACAGTGACAATTTTCACCTCAGTACAATTTCTTTATTTTTTCCAAAGCTAATTCTGCTTAATATTAGTATTTATACAAACTCATATCAACTTGTCTCTGTGAAATATTCAGGGGTGTCAGGTAAATGTTGCTCACTGTCATTCATCTTCTTTGGGTATTCAAAATGATCAATCGATTAAAAAAAAAACTACACTTACTTTAGCCATTATTGTTTTATTTGTAAGGCAGAGCTTAACAACTTCTAAAATCCTTTATTTGACAAACCTGTGTCTGCAAATCGCATGGAATTCTGAACTCGATGGCACATGTCTTTTGCCAAAGGTTGTAAAAGTTTACATCAATAAATCCATTTGTTCCGTGCCTTTCAGTCGCACAGGTACCACTACCACGAGTGTTTTGTCTTACGCTGCTTACATGTTAATAAGATTATGGCGGGTGTCATACTCAGCGAAACGTCGCATTTGCTTTATTATGAATGCTGGCAGTGCAGAAACATCACATTATAATCACTTCAAAAGGAAAATGGATTCTGCATATTTTCATATGTGTTTATAATTCCACTAAACCTCAGTAGAATCAAAGTCAGTAGAGACAAGCATGACAGAAGGTTTCGCGTCCCGGAGAATGCTGGAAGCGGGGCGCGTTGATATGTAGCAGAGTGGTTAATATGTATAAGGTTACTTGTGGCCTGTGACCTCAAAGCATATCTTCTGGCCTTATCGAAATTCCATGAGAAAAAGTAACTCACTAGCATGTGAATGTCTAACAAATCATCTGGCGCTTTTTTAAAGGGTTAACTTTATATTTTATTTGTGAAGACCCCAATAAAGTATTTATAGACATAATACGAGTAATAACCACAGGTAGCATGTAGCCTCCACAAGGCTGCGTCAAACTTCTCTTTATATTTGTGTGCCAGTTTCACACCAATATGCTTTCTACACACCAATGAGGGTTCGTTTCTAAACAAAACCGAATCATTTCTGTTTCATTTATATTCCTTACAGGGAAACAAGGGAAAGAATTACCTTGCAGCCTCTACACACACTACTGGGGTCAGGTCAAGAAAGTACATCAAATCCAGCAGAGAAGGACATTGCATAAATTTCTGTGGTGCCACAATGCCATGTGCAGCTCCTGTAGCCACACCAAGCCTGAGCACCTGCCATCCTTGCATCTTTAACTTAGACTCTCTTTTCTGTTTTAAAGTAACAACTACTTTTATTTCATTTAGTTTCTGTGTTTTATTCATCATTAGCTCAGGGACAGGAAAACTGATTCAAATTTTAAATATGTGGTAATTTTGAAAAATCTCAAAATCTCAACATTGAAGGACTTTATGGGAAATTTGTGGGTATAGATGAGATAAAAATCCATGATTACTTGGTAGCTTAACTCAAACAATTATTAAAAAGGCAACATTTATTTGTAAAATAACTTATGGTGCACACACACAGCATTTACCATAAGAAAATACATAGCATATTATGGATTAGAATTTCCTTGATACATTAAAAAAAAATAGAAGTAGTTAACAAAGATTTGCATATTGAGGGTTTTTTTTTTTTTTTTTTTTTTTTTTTTTGTATTTTCGGGAGAAGTTATGCTGTAATTTAGTCCAGAATTTTTATTTCTTAAAAGACAAAAACACTGTAAAATTCAAAATGCTATACCCATGAATTGTTTAATTTAATGCTTTGTTTCTATTTTGTAGAAAATCTATGCAAGTAGAAAGAAGTAATAAATTTGCTTTCTTGCCAAAATATTTAAAATGTTACCTTAAAATAACTTTAAGATATTTTGTTATAGAAAAATGGTTTTTACCTCTAAATATGATTATGATAGATATACTAATTAGACTGTTGTCTACCTAAAAAAACACTTCACATTAAATTTTAGGTTTATATTTTATATGCCATTAAATAGTTTTATCATTTAGAAAATTTAAAAAAAGAAAATTATTTTATAAAATCATTTTGTTCCATAATTTAAAATTATATGTGAAGTACAATTTCAAAATATGTATCAAAGTAATATTTGTTCATTTTAGAAGACTCATCAGTGATAAACTATAGAGAAACTGTGAATTCAGTAAGATCTCTTTTGTATGCACTATTATTTGTTTTATGACATATATTATCATTATATTGGCTATTTTGTTAAACTCACTTACTCTGGTATTTTTGCTTCAGTTATTATAAAATAATAATATTTGGGCTTTTTACTCTCTTAGGGCTTATTTTCTTCAAAGTCAATGTCTCAGTGTCGTTCTGTAATTACTTATGGGATGCTTTTAAATGTCTATTTAGTAAAAACCTGCAAATGTGATAAAACCCACATACATACTCACACAGTCTTTAAATCCGGGGTAAAGAAACACTCCAAAGCACGTTTTAAATAACCTTTAAGTTTAACTTTCTGATTCACTTTCAGTGTAACTACTTTTGTGTATCTCTTTACCTACATATAGAGATGCAGGTGAAGTAATACAAAAATATTCATATGTAGAGATAGATTAAAGAGATACGTTTAAGTGGGTCTATGCCAAAGAGTCTTGCAAAGTGATAGAAGCCAGAAGAGAGTGTGCATTAGTACATATTTATGTGCGCATTCTGTTTTATAAATTAAAACAAACACAGATGTTGCTTATTGGTGAAAGGAAACAAGCTGCGCTGAAATTCTTTCAGGGAAATATAATTGTCAAAAATGGGATAAATTGTTACCAACTTTTCTAACACATTAACCGGAAATGGAGGCAGTGCCAAGGACCTGGGATGTCTCCGTATGTTTCCGTTTCCTAATCACCATAACAATCTTTACTGAAACAGTTATGCTTAAGGACAATACATCCTCATAGAGAGAAAATCGATTTAACAACAAAACTAGATTTATCTCTATTGATCAAGAGATGTGGAGTGGAATTTTAGTGAATTATATCCACTTCTCATTTCCCTGCAAAAATTTCCCAATGAAGCAGGAAAGACGGATCGCAGACTGCCGCATAAGCTTTTACATGCTACTTACTTGCTCTCATAATCACTGATTTTGAACACACACAAATACACTGAGAGAGGGAGGAGGGGGGTTGGAGACACACACACACACACACACACACACACACACACACACACACGGAGGGAGGGAGGGAGGGATGGAGGGAGTGAAGAAGCAAGGAGGAGAGAGACAGAGATAAAAGGCAGACAGAGACAGACACAGAGAGAGGATGTCTAAAGGACACTGAATCAAATTCTCATTTTTCATTATTTAAAATAGTTTCACAATTCTGCTTGATTTTGTAGCATAGTACTTAACTAGGAGTCCCATAGTATTTGTTTTTAAATCCTTCACAGAGAAATCAGTTCTTTATAAAAGAATTCAGTGTTCAATAAAAATAAAAACTCAAACTCATCATCTAAGAATCGAGTTAGAAACACTAAAAACTAGTTAATGTAGATTTCTGGACAGACACTGCTAAGACTTTCCCAGCTGAAATTCCCTCATCAGGCAGCACACAGAGATTTGGGATCATTAGAAGACAACTTGCAATGTCATTGTGTGCAAAAGAGGAGCCTCTGGTGATACATTTAGAAAGGTTCAAAAATACCTGCAGTGATAACTTAAGTCCATGGCAGGGTAAGTCACTTTGACTTTTATTTCTTACAAAAGAAGTATCTACCGATGTTGTTGATGTGTTCTCATACTATTTCTTGATTTGGGCTTTGCCCATTCCTGGCTTCCTCTGCCAGGAACAGAGACATTGATGAGGAAAGAAGCCTGCTGTAGAAGGCCATGAGCCATTCTCCTGCATCTTACCATAGTTTATGTCACTGGTAACTGTCAACTCTTCCTTTGGAAATCTTACACTTGAGATTATAGGAAAATAACATAATTTTATTATTCACTAGTAGCTAACATTTTTTCCTTAAATCATATTTTGTTTTGTTATGTTGGCTGAGTGAAATAATTATCAATCACTTGTTTTTGCTAAATTTAAAGTTTAGATTCCTAAGTTCAAGTCAATTAGATTATTGCTGTCATATATTATCAAGAGCATTCATGTTAAAAATTGTAAAGTTTACACCTTTTCAAAATTAATAGTATATTCTAAAAGAAGCAGAGATGTAAGCAGTATTTGTAGACCAGCAAAAATGTGTTCTATTATTAATACAAATTTTAAAGCTCTAGTTATATGAATAGTATTCTAATACTGAAATCCTTGTGACATAAGAAAAATCTTGATTCAGAACATTAAAATAGAATTTAAATTTAATACAAAATAATCACTTTTAAAAGCATCAATCAAGCCATCCATTTGGGCAAAATAAACAGAATTAAATTTGACTTTAGACTACTGAAGGTGACACATGACATTTCTATTGAAAAATTTCATCTAAATGTCATGGTAAACAAGGAAGAGTATTTCAAAATTGACCCTATAAACCTAGGTAGTTTGTAGCCATATTTATGACTTCTAACAATGTGCTCCAATTCTGTTAACAGTAACACACATGTATACAACTTGCTATTATTAAATATTGAATTACAGCTGTCAAATCAGGTAAGTACATTTTCGTGATATCTTTATTGAAATGAGAAAAGACAATTTTAGATATTATATGTGATCTACTTCCTTTTTATGTATATACTCTTATAGTAAGAGAAACACCATTAAATGCAAGCAAACTGGACTACTTACATACTTCTAAAAAAATAACTGAAAATACCTAGAGCTTTTTGTAAAAGAGGTAGTTCTTAAACTGAATTTTAATAAACCAATAAAGTAATGTTATTGTTCAATAGGTAATAATTGCCTTTATGTAAACTCAAAAATATTGTTTAGAGTGATTAATATACAATGCACCATTATGCATCTGAGAGTGTTGATGCATAATTTTTAGTTCTAATGTTATTATGTAATTGAGAGAACATGTTCATTTGCTCTAATAACTACTAAGATGCACTTAATAAAATGAAATGTAATAATACTTGTAATTTAATCTATTCATGGAAGTAATTTTAAAAGTCTACCACTCTCCTTAATGTGGATGACATTCATAATTTATAAAGTGTTGTGATGCAGAGTTGACAACGCCATTGTTTTTTACACTCAGAGATGATTCTGCAGGCTTCATATCATCTGCATACCAACCTCGGGATTATCAAGGGCAAACAAAAGATAATTAACACCAGAAACAGGCAAATGCAGGAGCTACCGGCTGAGAGTTCTCATTTAATGCAAGAATTCTGAAAAGCAGAAAATGAAATAACTACAGAAAAGCTTGTCTTATAAAAAAATTCAATATCCCATTCTTTATGTGCCTTTTTACCTGGGATTGTAAAGGTAACTTGTCTGACAACACAAGCCCAAAGTCATCACTAACAGAGTTAGTACAAGTAGTTTTTAATGAGTTAATTTCTAATTATATGTTTTACAAATATAAGATATAATTGCTCATATAATCATGCACTTATTTATAATGTATGTATGAAAAACAGAAAATGAACTATAAGGTGCAATAGCTTTTTTGCTTTCAGATTTATGAAGTAACACAGAGGAATGACTAAATGCTTTAAAAACTTGAAAGAGTTCTGAAAAAAATTATTTTCTATAAAATGTCGATAGGCACAATGACTAAAAGCAAAACTGTAGCTTTGGAGCGTAATTGTTTATTGTTTTCTATTACTAATTCTTTCCAATTTTCAACATCAGTCTAGAGATATTGAATATCATATTTCAAATTCAAGTCTAAGCATCAACTGTGTTATGTGCCAACTCACTGCATTTTCGATATTGCATCCTTGCCTATCAAATAAATAATTGAAAATAAAAGAAATTCTGATGCAACATGATTATTGAAAGTCACTGTGAACTGAACTTCCATGTCTTCTTGCATTCTTTCTATTTTCATTGCCAAACATTCCAAATTTGTTCTCTAAGTCATTTAACAGGTTTTTTTTTCCTGTAAAGGTTCTTATAGTCAGCATTCAGGCTTGACATCTTTATAGTTTCCTTCCAAATTAGGAACACTTGCACCAAAAAAGCATAGGCAGAGACTATGTGCCTATGTGTGCAACTGTGTTCTAATAAAACTTTATTGATGAAACAGACAGCATGTGGCATAAATTTGACAATTACATTATAATATTTCAAATTGTCTAGAGTTATGTAGCAGTTACAGAGATACATTTTCAAATTATTAAAAGATCCTATTATTAGCTTTATTTATTTTTTTCTTCATCTGAAAAAAAATGAGTATGGCCTTACTACTGTTGCCTTAATAATCCTTTTCCTATTACTCCCACTTTGTATTCCTATCTCCCACCCCACATCTCAGTGCTTGGTATCTATTAGCATCCATTTGTAGAAGCCCACTCACTAGCTCTCTGCCTCTGTGGTTTTGCATAAACTTTGTTCACTAAATGGGAAGAAATGTCCTTTGTCCTCTTGCTATTGCTTCTCTACTAACAAAGAAATGGACTACATTGTATTCATCTTCTGATTGTCACTGGTTCAATGACTGCAAATAGTTTGTTGAATTACTGACTCATTGAAAGAACACAGACACATAATTTTATAAAGCACAGACTTTTAAGAGAGTTTTTTGTTTCTTTAGCTACTCAAATTCATGAATGTCCCCTCAAATATATTTAAGGACACAGTTCACATGGTATGTCTGGATGTTTCTCACTCCACTACGTTTAAGGATTTTCTTACTAATATAGAAATTTCTACCCTTGATGTCGAGAGTTATTGTTATACTAGTAATATTATAAACATAAAAAATAAGATATAAAGAAGGAACCAATTTATATGACATCAAACTATGAATTTTGATGTCATTTCCTACCATCCCAAAGTCTACCTTGTATGTGTGTGTATATGCATATATATATATATATATATATATATATATATATATCCTTGATGAATATATATATATTCATACATATTTTATAGATGTTCCAAAAAAAAAACGCAAACTTAATATGAACACAGTATTTAACTGACAATCCTTGAAGACAGACACACTTTTTCTCTATATTTAGTTTCTTGGGTGTTTCAGTAAAAATCATTTGAAAAGGTACTGCTTAATACAGACGTCAGTCAAAGGAAGACTCAGGAGCTGAAAGTTGGCTGTCTTGAGCCTATTACAAAAATTGCAAACTCATTGTTAATAGAATGTTCTCAACCATCCGTAATTTAAACAACAACAAAAACAAGCATTCAGCATTCCTTAATATATAATTTATGTAATACTGGTTAAAATTTTAGTGATGATTAATATTTATAATATGAACTCTTCATTAAAGAACATATACCAACTTATCAGAAGAAAACTTCATAGTTAAGCAAAACTGCTTATTAGCACATGATGTATTATTATCAGTGATATCCCACTTCAAATAGCTTAGTTACTTCCTAAGTAGTAATGTATATTTATTTCCTGAAATATGTACAGTTCTATTAATAATATAAATGATATAGAATTATTTAAATGACATAAACAGATCGTTGATTCTTCTTCATGGCTTGAACATTTTAAGACAAAACATTACTCATTATATTGTTATATTATAGCCTTGACTATATAAAATATATAAAAATGTTCTTTCTATACTTTTTGGCAAATATCAAAATGGGCACACATAGCAAAGTATATAAGTGGTTTAATTTTTCTATCAAAATTGTATCAATCTCCATACACAATTGTATAATGAAGACTAAAGCTAATTGATTTTTAATTGTCCTTAAAAATAAGGCACTGTGGGACTGTAAGATAGATACGAGGGTAAAGGACTTGCTGCCAAGCTTAGTGTCCTGAGTTCAATTCTTTTTGGACACATGTGGTGGAAGGAAAGAGACAACTCCCAAAGTTCTCCTCTGGCTCTATACATATAAAACATGTGTAACCAGGCACTCATACATACCCACAAACAAAATTAAATAAAGAAAATGTGATATTGAAACTTTAAAAAATGTAAGCCTAGTTCGTCAATCTATTCGGTGTCTCAAGTGCATAATAACCTTTAATAGAATAGTACACAGTGATTTCAATTGATGCCAATAAGTATAATTGCTCAGGTGAAACTAAAAATTTGAGATACAAAAATTATGAAATATGACAAAAGGAGTATTTTAAAGACCTTATTTTGTTTTTATTTATTTGATATGTGTGTCTGTGTGTGTTGGTGTGTGTGAACATTGGATCCCCTGGAGATAGATTTTTACAGAGGATTATGAAGCAATAACTGGGTGTTGGGAATCAAACTCCTGTCCTACCAAGAGAACCTCATGCTCTTAACTGCAGAGATATCCCTACAACCCCAAAAGTGTAATAGGCCAATAATTTATTTTATAAATGTAGTATAAAACAGCAACTCTATCATAGTAAATACTCAAATCATGAATTAAAATATATATTACTGAAATTACAGAATACAATACTATGAAATTACTTCTTTTCATGCAATTCCTCTGGCAAGTGAATTCATTTTTTTCAAAACAATCTTACTTCTCTAATATAATGATCAAAGAATCTGAAGAAGTAAGTAATTTGCTTGATGGTTTTTCTTCAAAATTGGGGTATTTAACAAAATTGTTTTTTCTATATTTTACTCACTTAGAGCTTTGAAGTTTTAAGCATTTTGCTGTATATCAGCCTTCATTTTCTAGTTCATTTATCCCCCGAGATAGGTAAGACAACTGTCATTATCCTTACTATGTGCATGGGACCTACTATGTGTATGACTTGATTCTGGTGAGGGTAGCCAATATTAAAACACAGACTTTCAGAATCTACATTCAATTCTCTTTTATCATTATTTTTGTTGTATCTTCAGAAAGACAGGATATGCATGAAACTTCTATCTAACATCTTGCATAATATTTGATATATGTGTCAGGAGACACACCAAAGGGTTCTCTCAGTGAATTAACTCTCAACATTCTCTCTAATAGTGTTAATGATTCTCCACTCAGGCAGAGAAGATGAGTTTCATGTTATTTTCACATTTACGTATTAATAATTATATAAGAATATTATAGGACCACTTGACAGAGGTTTTGAAGTAGTGACCTCGGTGTGTGTAAACAAGAGATTCCAGGGTTCCAAAAGTGAGATCTGCTCTACCACACATCTTCAAATATCAGTTTTCCTTCCTCTCCTATATTTATAAGCATAAAAAATTACTAGGCACATGAATTAGTCAACTACTGAAACAACTTGCTTCAGTGTCATAGACCTAAACTATAAATTCATATTATAGCCCAATTTTCTTCTTGGATTCTTTTCATTTCCTCCTTTAAAATTCTTCTTAATATCCCTAATTATTCCCACTGTACCAATATTTTTAGAAAATCATCATCTTTCTCATTGTTCATAGCCTTTAAATATCAGTAAATTATCATCTGTACCTCTAAGCACTGCCTCATGTTCATGTTCTATCAAGTGAGATCCTGCAAGCTTTCTTCATTAATTACTGTCACCTTTTCCCTTAATTATTTTGAATTTGTGAAACTTTCCTTAATTTGCCTTTTTAAATTGAGATGCCTAAAATTAAGCATGCTATTCAGAGACAAGGCTTGCTTTAGCCTCTCTCATCTCCCCACAATATTAATCACTGGATTATTTACCACTTTTAAAGTTTTCCTTTCCAGTCACATCCTTGTTAAGATGCATTCAGGATAGTTTAAACAGCATTGCTGAAGTATAAGTCTATAATTCCATATTAACTCTCTGAATGCCAATTTTTTATATATAATAGTGTGCTAGGATAGCACAGTAAATATTTATACCATAATAACTGACAAATATTTCTTAGAAAACTGAGAATTCCCTCACCTGACATTTTTCAACACAGAAAAAGAAATGAAGTTTGTAGTGCTGGAAAAGAATTTCATCTCAAAACATTGGGTTGTTTCAATTATAAACAAGTTTTTATAAATATTTCCAGAAAAAAATTGCTTGTCTTAAAGTGGCTACTTTTATATACAAACACTGTTTTCTTAAGTTACATTTATTTCATTGTGTGTGTGTGTGTGTGTGCATGCACACATACCATCACACAAATGTGGATGTTGGAGGATGACTTGGGGAAACTGGTTCTGGGAATTGAACTCAGTTTTTCAGGTGGTAAGTGACAACTCCTACTGAGTTATCTTAACAGCCCTATGTATGTTTTTAATAGCTTCCAGCTGGGTTTACTCCTTGTATATGAACACAATTGTGCTTTACCTGTTCAATATAATGTATAGCAAAATAGTCCCTCCTGACTGAAAGATATTACAAATAGGCACAAATACATATGTAATTTTTCCAGGTATTAACGGGAGTGTAAACCTTTCTAATTACATTTCAAGAAGGCTTTATCTATGCACTCTGCCATGTTGGTGATATAAGACTGTTTCTTTAAGAATCTTGATTAAAATGCTGTAAAATAATTCAAATACATTGAAAAGTTAGCCTAAGAACCAAAGGAGAGCAGAATATTTTATTTCTTAGAAATTAGCATTTCATCACTGCCTGCCTATTTCAAAAGTTTTGTAGCATTAAAAGTTGTTTGCTTGTTTTATTTTTTGGTGTTTTTTTGTTTTTTGGTTTTTTTGTTTTTTGTTTTTTGTTTTTTTTTTGTTTGTTTTGTTTTTTTGTTTTTTTGTTTTGTTTTGTTTTGTTTTGTTTTTTTTGAGACAGGGTTTCTCTGTGTAGCCCTGGCTGTCCTGGAACTCACTCTGTAGACCAGGCTGGCCTCAAACTCAGAAATCTGCCTGCCTCTGCCTCCCGAGTGCTGGGATTAAAGGCATGCACCACCATGCCCGGCGCTTGTTTTGTTTTTAAAGCTTGTCCTGGTGATAAAAGCTTCTTATACTCCCAGCACTCAGAAAACCAAGGCAAGAAGAACGTTACAAGATCAAAGCTAGCCTAGGCTACATAAAAGACCCTAATATGAAACAATTTTGATGATAATATTTTTAAGGTTTGGGGAATGCTTTCCACTTTTAAATGGAATCTTTTAATAAGTAATCATTATTATAAGACAAAATTATTAGAGAAAAGAGAAAGAAATTAGAAAAAAATACAAGGATATATTTAAAAATCAGAAGTAGCTTTCATTATACATAAGCCAACTAATTAAAGAAGATAAGAATCTGCCTTTGGATGACTAAACAAATCTTACATGATTGGGTATCCATCAGTCCTTCTGGTTCTGAGGAATTAAAATGGCCCCCAGTGAATTAGGAGTCCTAGTGTATTGTTCTATTAAACTATCATCTGCAATTGTATTGAGCAGCATAAAAATATATTACGGAATTCTATAGTTTCAAGGGTAGAGCAATTGCCTAGCACCGAAGAGGGTGAGGGTTCAGCCCCCAGCAATAAAAAAGAAAGGAAAGGAAAGAAAGACAACCAGGAAAGAATTTGGGTGTGAAACCTAGAGAGTCGGGAAATCTGAAGAGCGTTCCATGGAGAGTGTATTTCATGAGAATAGTGATTCTGCAAGACTAAGAGCTACTACTTATTGTCATTAACTGATTAAGCCCTGTGATAAGTACTTTCTGTGTATTACCTCATTTACTCATTCTAACAGCCCTAGTTATTATCATCCTCATTTTATACATGAAGCAGTAGAGACACAGAGAGGTTAAGAAATGTTCTGCTGTCTCATAATGGGTAACACTGATAATTGAGCCCAGGCATCTGGCTTGATGGTCTAATTACTCCCGGTGTCCTCAAACCTAAGAGTTATATCATAATCATTTTGAAGGTTTAGCAGAATAAGGATTTTTACAGCCCCATCCCTAGAGTTTCCAATATAAAATGTCTAGAGAGGGAATTTAAGTTTTCCTGAGAAACACATTTCTCATGTTAGTCATATGTTCCATGAAACTACTGTTTTATGCAATGCTGGCTCCTAGGAATTATTCTTGGCAACCTGAGAACACATAATTTTAGATTCTATGAAATTGTACTTTAGGTGAGTAAAATGTTTATTTTAACCAAAAGAAATAATGGATGAACTTGCAATAATTGTATAGTTAATCTGACTTATAGGAAAGGAATTCAGGTACAAACTCAATGATCATTTATCTGACTTTCAACATAGGCTTAGGGGTGTTATTCATCGAACTTGTTCCCAAGAACTTCATCTTAAGAAGATATATAAACCCACAATTCAAATATAGTATGGTGAGTCCACTGCGGTTGGATGAAGAAAGCAGGGACTGAATCAAAAAAAGTTTCACAGAAGACAGTTTCTCTTTCTCTCTCATATATATATATGCAAGAAATTACCACTGACTTGTGTGCTCATAAATAGGGCACTAGCTAAGCTAAAGAGCTGAGACAATGGGTACACAGAGTTGGATAGTCTAAATAATATGACTACATAGAAAGTCATGCAGTCAAGGTGTTATCCTGTAGTACAAATGAAAGGTCAGGGGAAAAATGTTTTGGTAAGAAATATGGTCAGAGACATACTTCTTATTCAGCATCTAAACAAATGATGTGCCAATAGTGCTAACCTATTAGTAACTGGTTAATTTAGAACAAGGGACCTTGGAGGCAAAGAGAGTTGTTCATGTGGGAAATGAAGCAAAAGTTGACTAGGACAGTGGTTATGCAGGTAAAGGAGAAAGAGGGACCTTTAGGAGTAAAGAAATTATCCTTGGGTGGTACTGTTTTAAGTCTTTATAAACTATAACTCATCTAACGTTGCACATGGCTGCTATGCTTTTCTCTGTTTAACGAATGAGGAAGATGACGTGCAGAGACAAGAGGATGTTCACCTATGTTCATTATGTTTGTCAGAATAGGGATTTGACGTCAGGCCTTCTGCCGCCACAGTTCACCCTTGCATCCAGGTCTAGAGATGGGTTCTTTGTAGGAAAGAAAAAGAAAGAGAAAAATATCAGAGAGTATTCACAGTAAACGTGTCTTTCTACGAATGAATATATACACTTTATTCATGGTTATAGCCAGGCCACCAAACCCCTTACAGGAGTAATCTCTTCCATCAGCCTGTTTTCTTAAAATTCTTTAGGGTCATTCAAGGGTGTGATTAATGATGCAAGCATCATCTATAATCTCAGTTGCATTCCAACACAGGGACAATACCCATTCTCTTACTTCGCCATGCTCAGTTACAGTTTAAGAATAGTTACTGCTATCCACAGGGCTGTTATCTCCATTCCTATTTAAGAGTAAAGGCTCAGCTACTTAGAGTGGTTGCTGCTCAACCATGAGGACTGGAGTTTGGAACTCCGACACTCTCCAGATACCTGAAACTCTATCTCCAATGGATCTAACACTTTCTCCTGGCCTATCTGAATGTACAGAGGTCAGCATCTATATACATGTGCACATAAGCTCACTTAGACACTTTTACAAATAAACCTCTCTCAGAAGTAATAATAAAGGTACAGAAATTAAAGGGATAAAGTCCTAGTTCAGGCATCAACTCTACAAGTGCTTGACATTTAGGTAAGATGTGTACTATGGTGATCAGTATGACAGATGAATTAATAGTGAGG